>NW_027668966.1:862500-1052500 GCF_964194185.1 Rhinolophus hipposideros | reverse complement strand
TAAACCTCGGAGTAGGCCTAGTGCCTGGAGTTGGAGCTGTGGCTAGGGGTAGGGATGGGGGTGGGCCTATAAGTAGGGGTAGCTGTAGGGCCAGGGGAAGCGGTAGGAACAGATGTAGTGCTAGGCGTTAGCCTAGGGCGAGGGGTAGTGCTCTGGGTAGGGTTAAATGAAGGGCTTGTGGTTGGCTGATGCCCACGGGCAGTGTTATTCTTAGGGCTCATGTTAGGCCTAGGACTAGTGGTAGTGGTAGGGGTTGGCCGAGGGCTAGGGGTAGGTGTCACGGGAGGGCTGCGGGTAGTCCTAGGACTCAAAACGGGTGTAGCGCTGGATTAGTGTGTGGTAAGGGTGGGTCCAGGGTGATTTCGTAGGACACGGGTTAGTGCTCTGGCTAAGGGTAGGGCAAGGTGTACTGGTCGGCGTCGGGCAGGTGGTAGGCCTCGGACTAGAGCGAGCACTGGGCGTTGGTCTAGGGCCCGAGCTAGGGCTAGTGGGAGCGGTAGGCGTAGCAGTGGGGTAGGCATAGGGCAAGGGGTGGGTGTCGGGGTAAACCTCGGAGTAGGCTTTGAGCTAGAGGTTGGAGTTGTGGCTAGGGGTAGGGATGGGTGTGGGCCTATAAGTAGGGGGAGCTGTAGGGCCATGGGTAGGGGTAGGACCAGAGGTAGTGCTAGGCGTAAGCCTAGGGCGAGGGGTAGTGCTCGGTGTAGGGTTAGGTGAAGGGCTAGTGGTTGGCAGAGGTCCACGGGCAGTGTTAGGTTTAGGGCTCATGTTAGGCCTAGGACTAGTGGTAGTGGTAGGGGATGGGCGAGGGTTAGGGGTAACTGTCACGGGAGGGCTCCGGGTAGTCCTAAGACTCCGAACGGATGTAGGCCTGGATTAGGGTGTGGCTAATGGTGGGTCCAGGGTGATTTCGTAAGACACGGGTTAGTGCTCTGGCTATCGGTAGGGCAAGGTGTACTGGTCGGCGACGGGCAAGTGCTAGGCTTCGGACTAGAGTGAGCACTGGGCGTTGGTCTAGGGCCCGAGCTAGGGCTAGTGGGAGCGGTAGGCGTAGCGCTGGGGTAGGCATAGAGCAAGGGGTGTGTGTCGGGTAAACCTCGGAGTAGGCTTTGGCCCAGGAGTGGGAGCTGTGGCTAGGGGTAGGTATGGTGGTGGGCCCATGGGTAGGGGGAGCTGTAGGGCCAGGGGTAGGTGTAGGACCAGAGGTAGTGCCAGGCGTAGGCCTAGGGCGAGGGGTAGTGCTCGGGGTAGGGTTAGGTGAAGGGCTAGTGGTTGGCAGAGGCCCACGGGCAGTGTTAGGGTTAGGGCTCATGTTAGGCCTAGGACTAGAGGTAGTGGTAGGAAATGGCCGATGGCTAGGGGTAGGTGTCTCGGGAGGGCTCTGGGTAGACCCAGGACTCCGAACGGATGTGGGGCATGATTAGGGTGTGGCTAATGGTGGGTCCAGGGTGATTTCGTAGGACAAGGGTTAGTGCTCTTCCTATCGGTAGGGCAAGGTGTACTGGTCGGTGACGGGCAAGTGCTAGGCTTCTGACTAGAGTGAGCACTGGGCGTTGGTCTAGGGCCCGAGGTAGGGCTAGTGGGAGCGGGAGACGTAGCGCTGGGGTAGGCAATGTGCAAGGGGTGGGTGTCGGGGTAAACCTCGGAGTAGGCCAAGGACCAGGAGTGGGAGCTGTGGCTAGGGGTAAGGATGGCGGTGGGCCTATGGGTAGGGGGAGATGTAGGGCCAGGGGTAGGGGTAGGACCAGAGGTAGTGCCAGGCGTAGGCCTAGGGGGAGGGGTATTGCTCGAAGTAACCTAACCCTAACCCTAACCCTAACCCTAAAACTAACCCTAACCCTAACCCTAACACTAACACCAAACCTAACCCTAACCCTAACCCTAAACCTAACCATAAACCTAACCGCAACCCTAACCCTAATCCTAACCTTAACCATAACACCAACCCTAACCCTATCCCTAACCCTAAACCCTAACCCTAACCCTAACCCTAACCCTAACCCTAACCCTAACAAGGGCAAGGTGTACTAGTCAGCGACGGGCAAGTTCTAGGCCTCGGACTAGAGGGAGCCATGGGCGTTGGTCTAGGGCCCGAGCTAGGGCTAGTGGGAGCGGTAGGCGTAGCGCTGGGGTAGGCATAGGGCAAGGGGTGGGTGTCGAGGTAAACCTCGGAGTAGGCTTTGGCCCAGGAGTTGGAGTTGTGGCTAGGGGTAGGGATGGGGGTGGGCCCATGAGTAGGCGGAGCTGTAGGGCCAGGGGTAGCGGTAGGACCAGAGGTATTGCTAGGCGTAGGCCTAGGGCGAGGGGTAGTGCTCGGCGTAGGGTTAGGTGAAGGGCTAGTGGTTGGCAGAGGCCCACGGGCAGTGTTAGGGTTAGGGCTCATGTTAGGCCTAGGACTAGTGGTAGTAGTAGGGGATGGCCGAGGGCTAGGGGTAGGTGTCACGGGAGGGCTCCGGGTAGTCCTAGGACTCCGAACAGATGTGGGGCATGATTAGGGTGTGGCTAATGGTGCGTCCAGGGTGATTTCGTAGGACACGGGTTAGTGCTCTGGCTATCGGCAGGCAAGGTGTACTGGTCGGCGACGGGCAAGTGCTAGGCTTCGGACTAGAGTGAGCACTGGGCGTTGGTCTAGGGCCCGAGGTAGGGCTAGTGGGAGTGGTAGGCGTAGCGCTGTGGTAGGCAAAGGGCAAGGGGTGTGTGTCGGGGTAAACCTCGGAGTAGGCCTAGGACCTGGAGTGGGAGCTGTGGCTAGGGGTAGGGATGGGGGTGGGCCTATGGGTAGGGGGAGCTGTAGGACCAGGGGTAGGGGTAGGACCAGAGGTAGTGCCAGGCGTAGGCCTAGGGCGAGGGGTAGTGCTCGGGGTAACCTAACCCTAACACTAACCCTAACCCTAACCCTATCCCTAACCCTAACCCTAACCCTAACCCTAACACCAACCCTAACCCTAACCCTAACCCTAAACCCTAATCCTAACCCTAACCCTAACCCTAATTCTAACCCTAACAAGGGCAAAGTGTACTGGTCAGCGACGGGCAAGTTCTAGGCCTCGGACTAGAGGGAGCCATGGGCGTTGGTCTAGGGCCCGAGCTAGGGCTAGTGGGAGCGGTAGGCGTGACGCTGGGGTAGGCATAGGGCAAGGGGTGGGTGTCGAGGTAAACCTCGGAGTAGGCCTAGGGCCAAGAGTGGGAGCTGTGGCTAGGGGTAGGGATGGGGGTGGGCCTATAAATAGGGGGAGCTGTAGGGCCACGGGTAGGGGTAGGACCAGAGGTAGTGCTACGCGTAAGCCTAGGGCGAGGGGTAGTGCTCGGGGTAGGGTTAGGTGAAGGGCTAGTGGTTGGCAGAGGCCCACGGGCAGTGTTAGGGTTAGGGCTCATGTTAGGCCTAGGACTAGTGGTAGTGGTAGGGTATGGGCGAGGTCTAGGGGTAACTGTCACGGGAGGGCTCCGGGTAGTCCTAGGACTCCGAACGGATGTAGGGCTGGATTAGGGTGTGGCTAATGGTGGGTCCAGGGTGATTTCGTAGGACACGGGTTAGTGCTCTGGCTATCGGTAGGGCAAGGTGTACTGGTTGGCGACGGGCAAGTGCTAGACTTCGGACTAGAGTGAGCACTGGGCGTTTGTCTAGGGCCCGAGGTAGGCTAGTGGGAGCGGTAGGCGTAGCGCTGGGGTAGACAAAGGGCAAGGGGTGGGTGTCGGGTTAAACCTCGGAGTAGGCCTAGGACCAGGAGTGAAAGCTGTGGCTAGGGGTAGGGATGGGGTTGGGCCTATGGGTAGGGGGAGCTGTAGGGAAAGGGGTAGGTGTAGGACCAGAGGTAGTGCTAGTCGTAGGCCTAGGGCGAGGGGTAGTGCTCGGGGTAACTTAACCCTAACCCTAACACCAACATTAACCCTAACCCTAACCCTAACACCAACCCTAACCCTAACCCTATACCTAACACCAACCCTAACCCTAACCTTAACCCTAACCCTAACACCAACCCTAACCCTAACCCTAACCCTAACACTATACCTAACACCAACCCTAACACTAACCCTAACCCTAACCCTAACACCAACCCTAACCCTAATCCTAACCCTAACCATAACCCTAACCCTAACCCTAACACCAACCCTAACCCTAACCCTAACCCTGACCCTAACCCTAAACCTAACACCAACCCTAACCCTAACCCTAAACCTAACCCTAACCCTAACACCAACCCTAACCCTAACCCTAACCCTAAACCCTAATCCTAACCCTAACCCTAACCATAATCCTAACCCTAAACCTAACAAGGGCAAGGTGTACTGGTCGGCCTCGGGCAAGTGGTAGGCCTCAGACTAGATGAGCACTGGGCGTTGGTCTAGGGCCCGAGCTAGGGCTAGTGGGAGTGATAGGCGTAGCGCTGGGGTAGGCATAGGGCAAGGGGTGAGTGTCAGGGTAAACCTCGGAGTAGGCTTTGGCTCAGGAGTTGGAGTTGTGGCTAGGGGAAGGGATGGTGGTGGGCCCATGGGTAGGGGGAGCTGTAGGGCCAGGGGTAGCGGTAGGACCAGAGGTAGTGCTAGGCGTAGGCCTAGGGCGAGGGGTAGTGCTCGGGGTAGGGTTAGGTGAAGGGCTAGTGGTTGGCAGAGGCCCACGGGCAGTGTTAGGGTTAGGGCTCATGTTAGGCCTAGGACTAGTGGTAGTGGTAGGAAATGGCCGATGGCTAGGGGTAGGTGTCACGGGAGGGCTCTGGGTAGTCCCAGGACTCCGAATGGATGTGGGGCATGATTAGGGTGTGGCTAATGGTGGGTCCAGGGTGATTTCGTAGGACAAGGGTTAGTGCTCTTGCTATCGGTAGGGCAAGGTGTACTGGTCGGTGACGGGCAAGTGCTAGGCTTCTGACTAGAGTGAGCACTGGGCGTTGGTCTAGGGCCCGAGGTAGGGCTAGTGGGAGCGGGAGACGTAGCGCTGGGGTAGGCAAAGGGCAAGGGGTGGGTTTCGGGGTAAATCTCGGAGTAGGCCAAGGACCAGGAGTGGGAGCTGTGGCTAGGCGTAGGCATGGCGGTGGGCCTATGGGTAGGGGGAGATGTAGGGCCAGGGGTAGGGGTAGGACCAGAGGTAGTGCCAGGCGTAGGCCTAGGGGGAGAGGTATTGCTCGAAGTAACCTAACCCTAACCCTAAACCTAACCCTAAAACTAACCCTAACCCTAACCCTAACACTAACACCAAACCTAACCCTAACCCTAACCCTAAACCTAACCATAAATCTAACCGCAACCCTAACCCTAATCCTAACCTTAACCCTAACACCAACCCTAACCCTATCCCTAACCCTAAACCCTAACCCTAACCCTAACCCTAACAAGGGCAAGGTGTACTAGTCAGCGACGGGCAAGTTCTAGGCCTCGGACTAGAGGGAGCCATGGGCGTTGGTCTAGGGCCCGAGCTAGGGCTAGTGGGAGCGGTAGGCGTAGCGCTGGGGTAGGCATAGGGCAAGGGGTGGGTGTCGAGGTAAACCTCGGAGTAGGCTTTGGCCCAGGAGTTGGAGTTGTGGCTAGGGGTAGGGATGGGGGTGGGCCCATGAGTAGGCGGAGCTGTAGGGCCAGGGGTAGCGGTAGGACCAGAAGTATTGCTAGGCGTAGGCCTAGGGCGAGGGGTAGTGCTCGGGGTAGGGTTAGGTGAAGGGCTAGTGGTTGGCAGAGGCCCACGTGCAGTGTTAGGGTTAGGGCTCATGTTAGGCCTAGGACTAGTGGTAGTAGTAGGGGATGGCCGAGGGCTAGGGATAGGTGTCACGGGAGGGCTCCGGGTAGTCCTAGGACTCCGAACAGATGTGGGTCATGATTAGGGTGTGGCTAATGGTGCGTCCAGGGTGATTTCGTAGGACATGGGTTAGTGCTCTGGCTATCGGCAGGCAAGGTGTACTGGTCGGCGACGGGCAAGTGCTAGGCTTCGGACTAGAGTGAGCACTGGGCGTTGGTCTAGGGCCCGAGGTAGGGCTAGTGGGAGCGGTAGGCGTAGCGCTGTGGTAGGCAAAGGGCAAGGGGTGTGTGTCGGGGTAAACCTCGGAGTAGGCCTAGGACCAGTAGTGGGAGCTGTGGCTAGGGGTAGGGATGGGGGTGGGCCTATGGATAGGGGGAGCTGTAGGACCAGGGATAGGGGTAGGACCAGAGGTAGTGCCAGGCGTAGGCCTAGGGCGAGGGGTAGTGCTCGGGGTAACCTAACCCTAACACTAACCCTAACCCTAACCCTAATCCTAACCCTAACCCTTACATCAACCCTAACCCTAACACTAACCCTAACCCTAAACCTAACACCAACCCTAACCCTAATCCTAACCCTAACCTTAACCCTAACCCTAACCCTAACACCAACCCTAACCCTAACCCTAACCCTAACCCTAAACCTAAACCTAACACCAACCCTAACCCTAACCCTAACCCTAACCCTAACACTAACACCAACCCTAACCCTAACCCTAACCCTAACCCTAAACCCTAATCCTAACCCTAACCCTAACCCTAACCCTAATTCTAACCCTAACAAGGGCAAAGTGTACTGGTCAGCGACGGGAAAGTTCTAGGCCTCGGACTAGAGGGAGCCATGGGCGTTGGTCTAGGGCCCGAGCTAGGGCTAGTGGGAGCGGTAGGCGTGACGCTGGGGTAGGCATAGGGCAAGGGGTGGGTGTCGAGGTAAACCTCGGAGTAGGCCTAGGGCCAAGAGTGGTAGCTGTGGCTAGGGGTAGGGATGGGGGTGGGCCTATAAATAGGGGGAGCTGTAGGGCCAGGTGTAGGGGTAGGACCAGAGGTAGTGCCAGGCGTAGGCCTAGGGGGAGGGGTATTGCTCGAAGTAACCTAACCCTAACCCTAACCCTAAAACTAACCCTAACCCTAACCCTAACCCTAACACCAAACCTAACCCTAACCCTAACCCTAAACCTAACCATAAACCTAACCGCAACCCTAACCCTAATCCTAACCCTAACCCTAACACCAACCCTAACCCTATCCCTAACCCTAAACCCTAACCCTAACCCTAATCCTAACCCTAACTCTAACCCTAACAAGGGCAAGGTGTACTAGTCAGCGACGGGCAAGTTCTAGGCCTCGGACTAGAGGGAGCCATGGGCGTTGGTCTAGGGCCCGAGGTAGGGCTAGTGGGAGCGGTAGGCGTAGCGCTGTGGTAGGCAAAGGGCAAGGGGTGTGTGTCGGAGTAAACCTCGGAGTAGGCCTCGGACCAGGAATGGGAGCTGTGGCTAAAGGTAGGGATGGGGTGGGCCTATGGGTAGGGGGAGCTGTAGGACCAGTGGTAGGGGTAGGACCAGAGGTAGTGCCAGGCGTAGGCCTAGGGCGAAGGGTAGTGCTCGGGGTAACCTAACCCTAACACTAACCCTAACCCTAACCCTAACCCTAACCCTAACATCAACCCTAACCCTAACACTAACCCTAACCCTAACCCTAAACCTAACACCAACCCTAACCCTAATCCTAACCCTAACCTTAACCCTAACCCTAACCCTAACACCAACCCTAACCCTAACCCTAAGCCTAACCCTAAACCTAAATTTAACACCAACCCTAACCCTAAGCCTAACCCTAACCCTAACACCAACCCTAACACTACCCCTAACCCTAAACCCTAATCCTAACCCTAACCCTAACCCTAACCCTAATTCTAACCCTAACAAGGACAAAGTGTACTGGTCAGCGACGGGCAAGTTCTAGGCCTCGGACTAGAGGGAGCCATGGGCGTTGGTCTAGGGCCCGAGCTAGGGCTAGTGGGAGCGGTAGGCGTGACGCTGGGGTAGGCATAGGGCAAGGGGTGGGTGTCGAGGTAAACCTCGGAGTAGGCCTAGGGCCCGGATTGGGAGCTGGGGCTAGGGGTAGGGATGGTGGTGGGCCTATGGGTAGGGGGAGCTGTAGGGACAGGGGTAGGGGTAGGACCAGAGGTAGTGCTACGCGTAAGCCTAGGGCGAGGGGTAGTGCTCGGGGTAGGGTTAGGTGAAGGGCTAGTGGTTGGCAGAGGCCCACGGGCAGTGTTAGGGTTAGGGCTCATGTTAGGCCTAGGACTAGTGCTAGTGGTAGGGGATGGGCGAGGTCTAGGGGTAACTGTCACGGGAGGGCTCCGGGTAGTCCTAGAACTCCGAACGGATGTAGGGCTGGATTAGGGTGTGGCTAATGGTGGGTCTAGGGTGATTTCGTAGGACACGGGTTAGTGCTCTGGCTATCGGTAGGGCAAGGTGTACCGGTTGGCGACGGGCAAGTGCTA
Source organism: Rhinolophus hipposideros (assembly GCF_964194185.1). NCBI lineage: Eukaryota > Metazoa > Chordata > Mammalia > Chiroptera > Rhinolophidae > Rhinolophus > Rhinolophus hipposideros. The sequence goes on along the minus strand of NW_027668966.1, from coordinate 1,044,276 downwards.
GGCTTCGGACTAGAGTGAGCACTGGGCGTTGGTCTAGGGCCCGAGGTAGGCTAGTGGGAGCGGTAGGCGTAGCGCTGGGGTAGGCAAAAAGCAAGGGGTGGGTGTCGTGTTAAACCTAGGAGTAGGCCTAGGACCAGGAGTGGGAGCTGTGGCTAGGGGTAGGGATGGGGGTGGGCCTATGGGTAGGGGGAGCTGTAGGGACAGGGGTAGGTGTAGGACCAGAGGTAGTGCTAGGCGTAGGCCTAGGGCGAGGGGTAGTGCTCGGTGTAACCTAACCCTAACCCTAACACCAACCCTAACCCTAACCCTAACCCTAACACCAACCCTAACCCTAACCCTATACCTAACACCAACCCTAACCCTAACCCTAACCCTAATCCTAACACCAACCCTAACCCTAACTCTAACCCTAACCCGAACCCTAACCCTAACCCTAACCCTAACACCAACCCTAACTCTAACCCTAACGCTAACCCTAACACCAACCCTAACCCTAATCCTAACCCTAACCCTAACCCTAACACCAACCCTAACCCTAACCCTAACCCTAACACCAACCCTAACCCTAACCCTAACCCTAACCCTATACCTAACACCAACCCTAACCCGAACCCTAACCCTAACCCTAACACCAACCCTAACCCTAATCCTAACCCTAACCCTAACCCTAACCCTAACACTAACCCTTACCCTAACCCTAACCCTAACACCAACCCTAACCCTAACCCTAACCCTATACCTAACACCAACCCTAACCCTAACCCTAACCCTAACACCAAACCTAACCCTAACCCAAACACTAAACCTAACCATAAACCTAACCGCAACCCTAACCCTAATCCTAACCCTAACCCTAACACCAACCCTAACCCTAACCCTAACCCTAACCCTATACCTAAAACCAACCCTAACCCTAACCCTAACCCTAACCCTAACACCAACCCTAACCCTAACCCTAACCCTAACCCTAACCCTAACCATAACCCTAACACCAACCCTAACCCTAACCCTAACCCTAACACCAACCCTAAACCTAATCCTAACCCTAACACTAACCCTAACACCAACGCTAACCCTAACCCTAACCCTAACCCTAACACCAACCCTAACCCTAACCCTAACCATAACCCTAACCTAACCCTATGCCTAACACGAAATCTAACCCTAACGCTAACCCTAACCCTAACACCAACCCTAACCCTAACCCTATCCCTAACACCAACACTAACCCAAATCCTAACCCTAGCCCTAACCCTAACACCAACCCTAACCCTAACCCTAACCCTAACCCTAACACTAACCCTATTCCTAACCCTAACTTTAACCCTATGCCTAACACGAACCCTAACCCTAAACCTAACCCTAACCCTAACACCAACCCTAACCCTAATCCTAACCCTAACCCTAACCCTAACCCTAACACTAACCCTAACCCTAACCCTAACCCTAACACCAACCCTAACCCTAACCCTAACCCTAACCCTAACCCTATACCTAACACCAACCCTAACCCTAACCCTAACCCTAACCCTAACCGTAACCCTAACCCTAACCCTAACCCTAACCCTAAACCTAACACCAACCCTAACCCTAACCCTAACCCTAACCCTAACACCAACCCTAACCCTAACCCTAACCCTAAACCCTAATCCTAACCCTAACCCTAACCCTAACCCTAACCCTAACCCTAACAAGGGCAAGGTGTACTGGTCAGCGACGGGCAAGTTCTAGGCCTCGGACTAGAAGGAGCCATGGGCGTTGGTCTAGGGCCCGAGGTAGGGCTTGTGGGAGAGGTAGGCGTAGCACTGGGGTAGGCAAAGGGCAAGGGGTGGGTGTCGGGGTAAACCTCGGAGTAGGCCTAGGACCAGGAGTGGGACCTGTGGCTAGGGGTCGGGATGGGGGTGGGCCTATGGGTAGGGGGAGCTGTAGGGACAGGGGTAGGGGTAGGACCAGAGGTAGTGCTAGGCGTAGGCCTAGGGCGAGGGGTAGTGCTCGGGGTAACCTAACCCTAACCCTAACCCTAACCCTAACCCTAACACTAACCCTAACCCTAACCCTAACCCTAACACCAACCCTAACCCTAACCCTAACCCTATACCTAACACCAACCCTAACCCTAACCCTAACCCTAACCCTAACACCAACCCTAACCCTAACCCTAACCCTAACCCTAACCCTAACCGTAACACCAACCCTAACCCTAAACCTAACCCTAACCCTAACACCAACCCTAACCCTAATCCTAACACTAACCCTAACCCTAACACCAACCCTAACCCTAACCCTAACCCTAACACCAACCCTAACCCTAACCCTAACCCTAACCCTAACCATATGCCTAACACGAACCATAACCCTAACCTTAAACCTAACCCCAACACTAACCCTAACCCTAACCCTAAACCTAACACCAACCCTAACCCTAACCCAAACACTAACCCTAACACCAACCCTAACCCTAACACCAACCCTAACCCTAACCCTAACCCTAACCCTAACCCTATACCTAACACCAACCCTAACCCTAATCCTAACCCTAACCCTAACCCTAACCCTAACACTAACCCTAAACCTAACCCTAACCCTAACACCAACCCTAACCCTAACCCTAACCCTAACCCTATACCTAACACCAACCCTAACCCTAACCCTAACCCTAACCCTAACACCAACCCTAACACTAACCCTAACCCTAACCCTAACCCTAACACCAACCCTAACCCTAATCCTAACCCTAATCCTAACCCTAACCCTAACCCTAACCCTAACCCTATGCCTAACACCAACACTAACGCTAACCCTAACCCTAACCCTAACACCAACCCTAACCCTAATCCTAATCCTAACCCTAACCCTAACCCTAACACTAACACTAACCCTAACCCTAACCCTAACCCTAACACCAACCCTAACCCTAACCCTAACCCTAACCCTAACCCTATACCTAACACCAACCCTAACCCTAACCCTAACCCTAACCCTAACACCAACCCTAACACTAACCCTAACCCTAACCCTAACCCTAACACCAACCCTAACCCTAATCCTAACCCTAACCCTAACCCTAACCCTAACCCTAACACCAACCCTAACCCTAACCCTAACCCTAACCCTAACCCTATGCCTAACACCAACACTAACCCTAACCCTAACCCTAACCCTAACCCTAACACCAACCCTAACACTAACCCTAACCCTAACCCTAACCCTAACACCAACCCTAACCCTAATCCTAACCCTAACCCTAACCCTAACCCTAACCCTAAACCTAACACCAACCCTAACCCTAACCCTAACCCTAACCCTAACCCTATGCCTAACACCAACACTAACCCTAACCCTAACCCTAACACCAACCCTAACCCTAATCCTAACCCTAACCCTAACCCTAACCCTAACACTAAACCTAACCCTAACCCTAACCCTAACACCAACCCTAACCCTAACCCTAACCCTAACACTAACCCTTACCCTAACCCTAACACTAACACCAACCCTAACCCTAACCCTAACCCTAACCCTATACCTAACACCAACCCTAACCCTAACCCTAACCCTAACACCAAACCTAACCCTAACCCAAACACTAAACCTAACCATAAACCTAACCGCAACCCTAATCCTAATCCTAACCCTAACCCTAACACCAACCCTAACCCTAACCCTAACCCTAACCCTAACCCTATACCTAACACCAACCCTAACCCTAACCCTAACCCTAACACCAACCCTAACCCTAACCCTAAACCTAACCCTAACCCTAACCCTAACCATAACCCTAACACCAACCCTAACCCTAACCCTAACCCTAACCCTAACACCAACCCTAACCCTAATCCTAACCCTAACACTAACCCTAACACCAACGCTAACCCTAACCCTAACCCTAATCCTAACACCAACCCTAACCCTAACCCTAACCATAACCCTAACCTAACCCTATGCCTAACACGAAATCTAACCCTAACCCTAACCCTAACCCTAACACCAACCCTAACCCTAACTCTATCCCTAACACCAACACTAACCCTAATCCTAACCCTAACCCTAACCCTAACACCAACCCTTTCCCTAACCCTAACTCTAACCCTAACACCAACCCTAACCCTAACCCTAACCCTAACCCTATGCCAAACACGAAACCTAACCCTAAACCTAACCCTAACCCTAACACCAACCCTAACCCTAATCCTAACCCTAACCCTAACCCTAACCCTAACACTAACCCTAACCCTAACCCTAACCCTAACACCAACCCTAACCCTAACCCTAACCCTAACCCTAACCCTATACCTAACACCAACCCTAACCCTAACCCTAACCCTAACCCTAACCCTAACCGTAACCCTAACCCTAACCCTAACACTAAACCTAACACCAACCCTAACCCTAACCCTAACCCTAACCCTAACACCAACCCTAACCCTAACCCTAACCCTAAACCCTAATCCTAACCCTAACCCTAACCCTAACCCTAACCCTAACCCTATACCTAACACCAACCCTAACCCTAACCCTAACCCTAACCCTAACACCAACCCTAACACTAACCCTAACCCTAACCCTAACACCAACCCTAACCCTAACCCTAACCCTAACCCTAACACCAACCCTAACCCTAACCCTAACCATAACCCTAACCTAACCCTATGCCTAACACGAAATCTAACCCTAACCCTAACCCTAAACCTAACACCAACCCTAACCCTAACCCTAACCCTAACCCTAACCCTAACCCTATGCCTAACACCAACACTAACCCTAACCCTAACCCTAACCCTAACACCAACCCTAACCCTAATCCTAACCCTAACCCTAACCCTAACCCTAACACTAAACCTAACCCTAAAACTAACCCTAACACCAACCCTAACCCTAACCTTAACCCTAACACTAACCCTTACCCTAACCCTAACACTAACACCAACCCTAACCCTAACCCTAACCCTAACCCTATACCTAACACCAACCCTAACCCTAACCCTAAACCTAACACCAAACCTAACCCTAACCCAAACACTAAATCTAACCATAAACCTAACCGCAACCCTAATCCTAATCCTAACCCTAACCCTAACACCAACCCTAACCCTAATCCTAACCCTAACCCTAACCCTATACCTAACACCAACCCTAACCCTAACCCTAACACCAACCCTAACCCTAACCCTAAACCTAACCCTAACCCTAACCCTAACCATAACCCTAACACCAACCCTAACCCTAACACTAACCCTAACCCTAACACCAACCCTAACCCTAATCCTAACCCTAACACTAACCCTAACACCAACGCTAACCCTAACCCTAACCCTAACCCTAACACCAACCCTAACCCTAACCCTAACCATAACCCTAACCTAACCCTATGCCTAACACGAAATCTAACCCTAACCCTAACCCTAACCCTAACACCAACCCTAACCCTAACTCTATCCCTAACATCAACACTAACCCTAATCCTAACCCTAACCCTAACCCTAACACCAACCCTAACCCTAACCCTAACCCTAACCCTAACACCAACCCTAACCCTAACCCTAACCCTATGCCAAACACGAAACCTAACCCTAAACCTAACCCTAACCCTAACACCAACCCTAACCCTAATCCTAACCCTAACCCTAACCCTAACCCTAACACTAACCCTAACCCTAACCCTAACCCTAACACCAACCCTAACCCTAACCCTAACCCTAACCCTAACCCTATACCTAACACCAACCCTAACCCTAACCCTAAACCTAACCGTAACCCTAACCCTAACCCTAACACTAAACCTAACACCAACCCTAACCCTAACCCTAACCCTAACCCTAACACCAACCCTAACCCTAACCCTAACCCTAAACCCTAATCCTAACCCTAACCCTAACCCTAACCCTAACCCTAACCCTAACAAGGGCAAGGTGTACTGGTCAGCGACGGGCAAGTTCTAGGCCTCGGACTAGAAGGAGCCATGGGCGTTGGTCTAGGGCCCGAGGTAGGGCTAGTGGGAGAGGTAGGCATAGCGCTGGGGTAGGCAAAGGGCAAGGGGTGGGTGTCGGGGTAAACCTCGGAGTAGGCCTAGGACCAGGAGAGGGACCTGTGGCTAGGGGTAGGGATGGGGGTGGGCCTATGGGTAGGGGGAGCTGTAGGGACAGGAGTAGGGGTAGGACCAGAGGTAGTGCTATGCGTAGGCCTAGGGCGAGGGGTAGTGCTCGGGGTAACCTAACCCTAACCCTAACCCTAACCCTAACACTAACCCTAACCCTAACCCTAACACTAACACCAACCCTAACCCTAACCCCAACCCTAAACCTAACACCAACCCTAACCCTAACCCAAACACTAACCCTAACACCAACCCTAACCCTAACACCAACCCTAACCCTAACCCTAACCCTAACCCTATACCTAACACCAACCCTAACCCTAATCCTAACCCTAACCCTAACCCTAACCCTAACACTAACCCTAACCCTAACCCTAACCCTAACACCAACCCTAACCCTAACCCTAACCCTAACCCTAACACCAACCCTAACACTAACCCAAACCTTAACCCTAACCCTAACACCAACCCTAACCCTAATCCTAACCCTAACCCTAACCCTAACCCTAACCCTAACCCTATGCCTAACACCAACACTAACCCTAACCCTAACCCTAACCCTAACACCAACCCTAACCCTAATCCTAACCCTAACCCTAACCCTAACCTAACACTAACCCTAACCCTAACCCTAACCCTAACACCAACCCTAACCCTAACCCTAACCCTAACCCTATACCTAACACCAACCCTAACCCTAACCCTAACCCTAACCCTAACACCAACCCTAACACTAACCCTAACCCTAACCCTAACCCTAACACCAACCCTAACCCTAATCCTAACCCTAACCCTAACCCTAACCCTAACCCTAACACCAACCCTAACCCTAACCCTAACCCTAACCCTAACCCTATGCCTAACACCAACACTAACCCTAACCCTAACCCTAACCCTAACACCAACCCTAACACTAAACCTAACCCTAACCCTAACCCTAACACCAACCCTAACCCTAATCCTAACCCTAACCCTAACCCTAACCCTAACCCTAAACCTAACACCAACCCTAACCCTAACCCTAACCCTAACCCTAACCCTATGCCTAACACCAACACTAACCCTAACCCTAACCCTAACCCTAACACCAACCCTAACCCTAATCCTAACCCTAACCCTAACCCTAACCCTAACACTAACCCTAACCCTAACCCTAACCCTAACACCAACCCTAACCCTAACCCTAACCCTAACCCTATTCCTAACACCAACCCTAACCCTATCCCTAACCCTAACCCTAAACCTAACACCAACCCTAACCCTAACCCTAACCCTAACCCTAACCCTAACACCAAACCTAACCCTAACCCTAACCCTAAACCTAACACCAACCCTAACCCTAACTCAAACACTAACCCTAACACCAACCCTAACCCTAACACCAACCCTAACCCTAACCCTAACCCTACCCCTAACCCTATACCTAACACCAACGCTAAACTAATCCTAACCCTAACCCTAACCCTAACCCTAACACTAACCTTAACCCTAACCCTAACCCTAACACCTACCCTAACCCTAACCCTAACCCTAACCCTAACCCTATACCTAACACCAACCCTAACCCTAACCCTAACCCAAACTCTAACACCAACCCTAACACTAACCCTAACCCTAACCCTAACCCTAACACCAACCCTAACCCTAATCCTAACCCTAACCCTAACCCTAACCCTAACCCTAACCCTAACCCTATGCCTAACACCAACACTAACCCTAACCCTAACCCTAACCCTAACACCAACCCTAACCCTAATCCTAACCCTAACCCTAACCCTAACCTAACACTAACCCTAACCCTAACCCTAACCCTAACACCAACCCAAACCCTAACCCTAACCCTAACCCTATGCCTAACACCAACACTAACCCTAACCCTAACCCTAACCCTAACACCAACCCTAACACTAACCCTAACCCTAACCCTAACCCTAACACCAACCCTAACCCTAATCCTAACCCTAACCCTAACCCTAACCCTAAACCTAACACCAACCCTAACCCTAACCCTAACCCTAACCCTAACCCTATGCCTAACACCAACACTAACCCTAACCCTAACCCTAACCCTAACACCAACCCTAACCCTAATCCTAACCCTAACCCTAAGCCTAACCCTAACACTAACCCTAACCCTAACCCTAACCCTAACACCAACCCTAACCCTAACCCTAACCCTAACTTTATACCTAACACCAACCCTAACCCTAACCCTAACCCTAACCCTAACCCTAACACCAACCCTAACACTAACCCTAACCCTAACCCTAACCCTAACACCAACCCTAACCCTAATCCTAACCCTAACCCTAACCCTAAACCTAACCCTAACCCTAACACCAACCCTAACCCTAACCCTAACCCTAACCCTAACCCTAAACCTAACACCAACCCTAACCCTAACCCTAACCCTAACACCAAACCTAACCCTAACCCTAACCCTAAACCCTAATCCTAAACCTAACCCTAACCCTAACCCTAACCCTAACAAGGGCAAGGTGTACTGGTCAGCGACGATGAAGTTCTAGGCCTCGGACTAGAGGGAGCCATGGGCGTTGGTCTAGGGCCCGAGCTAGCGCTAGTGAGAGCGGTAGGCGTAGCGCTGGGGTAGGCATAGAGCAAGGGGTGGGTGTCGAGGTAAACCTCGGAGTAGGCCTAGGGCCAGGAGTGGGAGCTGTGGCTAGGGGTAGGGATGGGGGTGGGCCTATAAGTAGGGGGAGCTGTAGAACCAGGGGTAGGGGTAGGACCAGAGGTAGTGCTAGGCGTAAGCCTAGGGCGATGGGTAGAGCTCGGGGTAGGGTTAGGTGAAGGGCTAGTGGTTGGCAGAGGCCCACGGGCAGTGTTAGGGTTAGGGCTCATGTTAGGCCTAGGACTAGTGGTAGTGGTGGGGTTGGCCGAGGGCTAGGGGGAGGTGTCACGGGAGGGCTCCGTGTAGTCCTAGGACTCGGAACGGGTGTAGGGCTGGATTAGGGTGTGGTAAGGGTCGGTCCAGGGTGATTTCGTAGGACACGGGTTAGTGTTCTGGCTATTGGTAGGGAAGGTGTACGGTCGGAGACGGGCAAGTGCTAGGCTTCGGACTAGAGTGAGCACTGGGCGTTGGACTAGGGCCCGAGCTAGGGCTAGTGGGAGCGGTAGGCGTAGCACTGGGGTAGGCATAGGGCAAGGGGTGGGTGTCGGGGTAAACCTCGGAGTAGGCTCTGTGCCAGAGGTTGGAGTTGTGGCTAGAGGTAGGGATGGGGGTGGGCCTATAAGTAGGGGGAGCTGTAGGGCCAGGGGTAGGGGTAGGACCAGAGGTATTGCTAGGCGTAGGACTAGGGCGAGGGGTAGTGCTCGGGGTAACCTAACCCTAACCCTAACCCTAACCCTAACACTAATCCTAACCCTAACCCTAACCCTAACACCAACCCTAACACTAACCCTAACCCTAACCCTAACCCTATACCTAACACCAACCCTAACCCTAACCCTAACCCTAAACCTAACCCTAACCCTAACACCAACCCTAACCCTAACCCTAACCCTAACCCTAACACCAACCCTAACCCTAATCCTAACCCTAACCCTAACACTAACACCAACCCTAACCCTAACCCTAACCCTAACACCAACCCTAACCCTAACCCTAACCCTAACCCTAACCCTATGCCTAACACGAACCCTAACCCTAACCCTAACCCTAACCCTAACACCAACCCTAACCCTAATCCTAACCCTAACCCTAACCCTAACCCTAACACTAACCCTAACCCTAACCCTAACCCTAACACCAACCCTAACACTAAACCTAACACTAACCCTAACCCTAACACCAACCCTAACCCTAATCCTAACCCTAACCCTAACCCTAACCCTAACCCTAAACCTAACACCAACCCTAACCCTAACCCTAACCCTAACCCTAACCCTATGCCTAACACCAAAACTAACCCTAACCCTAACCCTAACCCTAACACCAACCCTAACCCTAATCCTAACCCTAACCCTAACCCTAACCCTAACACTAACCCTAACCCTAACCCTAACCCTAACCCTAACACCAACCCTAACCCTAACCCTAAGCCTAACCCTATACCTAACACCAACCCTAACCCTAACCCTAACCCTAACCCTAAACCTAACACCAACCCTAACCCTAACCCTAACCCTAACCCTAACCCTAACACCAAACCTAACCCTAACCCTAACCCTAAACCTAACACCAACCCTAACCCTAACCCAAACACTAACCCTAACACCAACCCTAACCCTAACACCAACCCTAACCCTAACCCTAACCCTACCCCTAACCCTATACCTAACACCAACCCTAACCCTAATCCTAACCCTAACCCTAACCCTAACCCTAACACTAACCTTAACCCTAACCCTAACCCTAACACCAACCCTAACCCTAACCCTAACCCTAACCCTAACCCTATACCTAACACCAACCCTAACCCTAACCCTAACCCTAACACCAACCCTAACACTAACCCTAACCCTAACCCTAACTCTAACACCAACCCTAACCCTAATCCTAACCCTAACCCTAACCCTAACCCTAACCCTAACCCTAACCCTAACCCTATGCCTAACACCAACACTAACCCTAACCCTAACCCTAACCCTAACACCAACCCTAACCCTAATCCTAACCCTAACCCTAACCCTAACCTAACACTAACCCTAACCCTAACCCTAACCCTAACACCAACCCTAACCCTAACCCTAACCCTAACCCTATGCCTAACACCAACACTAACCCTAACCCTAACCCTAACCCTAACACCAACCCTAACACTAACCCTAACCCTAACCCTAACACCAACCCTAACCCTAATCCTAACCCTAACCCTAACCCTAACCCTAACCCTAAACCTAACACCAACCCTAACCCTAACCCTAACCCTAACCCTAACCCTATGCCTAACACCAACACTAACCCTAACCCTAACCCTAACCCTAACACCAACCCTAACCCTAATCCTAACCCGAACCCTAAACCTAAACCTAACACTAACCCTAACCCTAACCCTATACCTAACACCAACCCTAACCCTAACCCTAACCCTAACCCTATACCTAACACCAACCCTAACCCTAACCCTAACCCTAACCCTAACACCAACCCTAACACTAACCCTAACCCTAACCCTAACCCTAACACCAACCCTAACCCTAATCCTAACCCTAACCCTAACCCTAACCCTAACCCTAACCCTAACACCAACCCTAACCCTAACCCTAACCCTAACCCTAACCCTAAACCTAACACCAACCCTAACCCTAACCCTAACCCTAACCCTAACACCAAACCTAACCCTAACCCTAACCCTAAACCCTAATCCTAAACCTAACCCTAACCCTAACCCTAACCCTAACCCTAACAAGGGCAAGGTGTACTGGTCAGCGACGATCAAGTTCTAGGCCTCGGACTAGAGGGAGCCATGGGCGTTGGTCTAGGGCCCGAGCTAGCGCTAGTGAGAGCGGTAGGCGTAGCGCTGGGGTAGGCATAGAGCAAGGGGTGGGTGTCGAGGTAAACCTCGGAGTAGGCCTAGGGCCAGGAGTGGGAGCTGTGGCTAGGGGTAGGGATGGGGGTGGGCCTATAAGTAGGGGGAGCTGTAGAACCAGGGGTAGGGGTAGGACCAGAGGTAGTGCTAGGCGTAAGCCTAGGGCGATGGGTAGAGCTCGGGGTAGGGTTAGGTGAAGGGCTAGTGGTTGGCAGAGGCCCACGGGCAGTGTTAGTCTTAGGGCTCATGTTAGGCCTAGGACTAGTGGTAGTGGTAGGGGTTGGCCGAGGGCTAGGGGGAGGTGTCACGGGAGGGCTCCGTGTAGTCCTAGGACTCGGAACGGGTGTAGGGCTGGATTAGGGTGTGGTAAGTGTGGGTCCAGGGTGATTTCGTAGGACACGGGTTAGTGCTATGGCTAAAGGTAGGCCAAGGTGTACTGGTCGGAGACGGGCAAGTGCTAGGCTTCGGACTAGAGTGAGCACTGGGCGTTGGACTAAGGCCCGAGCTAGGGCTAGTGGGAGCGGTAGGCGTAGCGCTGGGGTAGGCAAAGGGCAAGGGGTGGGTGTCGGGGTAAACCACGGAGTAGGCTTTGTGCCAGAGGTTGGAGTTGTGGCTAGAGGTAGGGATGGGGGTGGGCCTATAAGTAGGAGGAGCTGTAGGGCCAGGGGTAGGGGTAGGACCAGAGGTATTGCTAGGCGTAGGACTAGGGCGAGGGGTAGTGCTCGGGGTAACCTAACCGTAAACCTAACCCTAATCCTAACACTAACCCTAACCCTAACACCAAACCTAACCCTAACCCTAACCCTAACCCTAACCCTAAATCTAACACCAACCCTAACCCTAACCCAAACCCTAACCCTAACACCAACCCTAACCCTAACCCTAATCCTAAACCCTAAACCTAACCCTAACCCTAACCCTAACCCTAACCCTAACCCTAACACCAACCCTAACCCTAATCCTAACCCTAACCCTAACACTAACACCAACCCTAACCCTAACCCTAACCCTAACACCAACCCTAACCCTAACCCTAACCCTAACCCTAACCCTATGCCTAACACGAACCCTAACCCTAACCCTAACCCTAACCCTAACACCAACCCTAACCCTAATCCTAACCCTAACCCTAACCCTAACCCTAACACTAACCCTAACCCTAACCCTAACCCTAACACCAACCCTAACACTAACCCTAACCCAAACCCTAACCCTATACCTAACACCAACCCTAACCCTAACCCTAACTCTAACCCTAACACCAACCCTAACCCTAACCCTAACCCTAACACCAACCCTAACTCTAATCCTAACCCTATCCCTAACCCTAACCCTAACACCAACCCTAACTGTAACCCTAACCCTAACCCTAACCCTAACACCAACCCTAACCCTAACCCTAACCCTAACCCTAACAAGGGCAAGGTGTAATGGTCAGCGACGGGCAAGTCTAGGCCTCGGACTAGAGGGAGCCATGGGCGTTGGTCTAGGGCCCGAGCCTGGGCTAGTGGGAGCGGTAGGCATAGCGCTGGGGTAGGCATAGGGCAAGGGGTGTGTGTCGGGGTAAACCTCGGAGTAGGCCTAGTGCCAGGAGTTGGAGTGTGGCTAGGGGTAGGGATGGGGGTGGGCCTATAAGTAGGGGGAGCTGTAGGGCCAGGGGAAGCGGTAGGACCAGAGGTAGTGCTAGGTGTTAGCCTAGGGCGAGGGGTAGTGCTCAGGGTAACCTAACCGTAAACCTAACCCTAATCCTAACACTAACCCTAACCCTAACACCAACCCTAACCCTAACCCTAACCCTAAACCTAAACCTAACACCAACCCTAACCCTAACCCAAACCCTAACCCTAACACCAACCCTAACCCTAACCCTAACCCTAAACCCTAAACCTAACCCTAACCCTAACCCTACCCTAACCCTAAACCTAACACCAACCCTAACCCTAACCCTAACCCTAACCCTAACCCTAACCCTAACCCTAACCCTAACCCTAACAGCAACCCTAACCCTAACCCTAACCCTAATCCTAACCCTAAACCTAACACCAACCCTAACCCTAACCCTAACCCTAACCCTAACAAGGGCAAGGTGTACTGGTCAGCAACGGTCAAGTCTAGGCCTCGGACTAGAGGGAGCCATGGACGTTGGTCTAGGGCCCAAGCCTGGGCTAGTGGGAGCGGTAGGCCTAGCGCTGGGGTAGGCATAGGGCAAGGGGTGTGTGTCGGGGTAAACCTTTGAGTAGGCCTAGTGCCAGGAGTTGGAGCTGTGGCTAGGGGTAGGGATGGGGGTGGGCCTATAAGTGGGGGGAGCTGTAGGGCCAGGGGAAGCGGTAGGACCAGAGGTAGTGCTAGGCGTTAGCCTAGGGCGAGGGGTAGTGCTCTGTGTAGGGTTAGGTGAAGGGCTTGTGGTTGGCTGATGCCCACGGGCAGTGTTAGTCTTAGGGCTCATGTTAGGCCTAGGACTAGTGGTAGTGGTAGGGGTTGGCCGAGGGCTAGGGGTAGGTGTCACGGGAGGGCTGCGCGTAGTCCTAGGACTCAAAACGGGTGTAGGGCTGGATTAGGGTGTGGTAAGGGTGGGTCCAGGGTGATTTCGTAGGACACGGGTTAGTGCTATGCCTAAAGGTAGGCCAAGGTGTACTGGTCGGCGTCGGGAAAGTGGTAGGCCTCGGACTAGAGGGAGCACTGGGCGTTGGTCTAGGGCCCGAGGTAGGGCTAGTGGGAGCGGTAGGCATAGCGCTGGGGTAGGCAAAGGGCAAGGGGTGGGTGTCGGGGTAAACCACGGAGTAGGCCTAGGATCAAGCGTGGGAGCTGTGGCTAGGGATAGGGATGGCGGTGGGCCTATGGGTAGGGGGAGCTGTAGGGCCAGGGGTAGGGGTAGGACCAAGGTAGTGCTAGGCGTAGGCCTAGGGCGAGGGGTAGTGCTCGGGGTAACCTAACCGTAAACCTAACCCTAATCCTAACACTAACCCTAACCCTAACACCAAACCTAACCCTAACCCTAACCCTAACCCTAACCCTAAATCTAACACCAACCCTAACCCTAACCCAAACCCTAACCCTAACACCAACCCTAACCCTAACCCTAACCCTAAACCTAAAACCTAACCCTAACCCTAACCCTAACCCTAACCCTAAACCTAACACCAACCCTAACCCTAACCCTAACCCTAACCCTAACCCTAACCCTAACACCAAACCTAACACTAACCCTAACCCTAACCCTAACCCTAACCCTAACCCTAACCCTAACCCTAATCCTAACCCTAACCCTAAGCCTAACCCTAACACTAACCCTAACCCTAACCCTAACCCTAACACCAACCCTAACCCTAACCCTAACCCTAACTTTATACCTAACACCAACCCTAACCCTAACCCTAACCCTAACCCTAACCCTAACACCAACCCTAAACTAACCCTAACCCTAACCCTAACCCTAACACCAACCCTAACCCTAATCCTAACCCTAACCCTAACCCTAAACCTAACCCTAACCCTAACACCAACCCTAACCCTAACCCTAACCCTAACCCTAACCCTAAACCTAACACCAACCCTAACCCTAACCCTAACCCTAACCCTAACACCAAACCTAACCCTAACCCTAACCCTAAACCCTAATCCTAAACCTAACCCTAACCCTAACCCTAACCCTAACCCTAACAAGGGCAAGGTGTACTGGTCAGCGACGATGAAGTTCTAGGCCTCGGACTAGAGGGAGCCATGGGCGTTGGTCTAGGGCCCGAGCTAGCGCTAGTGAGAGCGGTAGGCGTAGCGCTGGGGTAGGCATAGAGCAAGGGGTGGGTGTCGAGGTAAACCTCGGAGTAGGCCTAGGGCCAGGAGTGGGAGCTGTGGCTAGGGGTAGGGATGGGGGTGGGCCTATAAGTAGGGGGAGCTGTAGAACCAGGGGTAGGGGTAGGACCAGAGGTAGTGCTAGGCGTAAGCCTAGGGCGATGGGTAGAGCTCGGGGTAGGGTTAGGTGAAGGGCTAGTGGTTGGCAGAGGCCCACGGGCAGTGTTAGGGTTAGGGCTCATGTTAGGCCTAGGACTAGTGGTAGTGGTGGGGTTGGCCGAGGGCTAGGGGGAGGTGTCACGGGAGGGCTCCGTGTAGTCCTAGGACTCGGAACGGGTGTAGGGCTGGATTAGGGTGTGGTAAGGGTCGGTCCAGGGTGATTTCGTAGGACACGGGTTAGTGTTCTGGCTATTGGTAGGGAAGGTGTACGGTCGGAGACGGGCAAGTGCTAGGCTTCGGACTAGAGTGAGCACTGGGCGTTGGACTAGGGCCCGAGCTAGGGCTAGTGGGAGCGGTAGGCGTAGCACTGGGGTAGGCATAGGGCAAGGGGTGGGTGTCGGGGTAAACCTCGGAGTAGGCTCTGTGCCAGAGGTTGGAGTTGTGGCTACAGGTAGGGATGGGGGTGGGCCTATAAGTAGGGGGAGCTGTAGGGCCAGGGGTAGGGGTAGGACCAGAGGTATTGCTAGGCGTAGGACTAGGGCGAGGGGTAGTGCTCGGGGTAACCTAACCCTAACCCTAACCCTAACCCTAACACTAATCCTAACCCTAACCCTAACCCTAACACCAACCCTAACACTAACCCTAACCCTAACCCTAACCCTATACCTAACACCAACCCTAACCCTAACCCTAACCCTAAACCTAACCCTAACCCTAACACCAACCCTAACCCTAACCCTAACCCTAACCCTAACACCAACCCTAACCCTAATCCTAACCCTAACCCTAACACTAACACCAACCCTAACCCTAACCCTAACCCTAACACCAACCCTAACCCTAACCCTAACCCTAACACTAACCCTATGCCTAACACGAACCCTAACCCTAACCCTAACCCTAACCCTAACACCAACCCTAACCCTAATCCTAACCCTAACCCTAACCCTAACCCTAACACTAACCCTAACCCTAACCCTAACCCTAACACCAACCCTAACACTAAACCTAACCCTAACCCTAACCCTAACACCAACCCTAACCCTAATCCTAACCCTAACCCTAACCCTAACCCTAACCCTAAACCTAACACCAACCCTAACCCTAACCCTAACCCTAACCCTAACCCTATGCCTAACACCAACACTAACCCTAACCCTAACCCTAACCCTAACACCAACCCTAACCCTAATCCTAACCCTAACCCTAACCCTAACCCTAACACTAACCCTAACCCTAACCCTAACCCTAACCCTAACACCAACCCTAACCCTAACCCTAAGCCTAACCCTATACCTAACACCAACCCTAACCCTAACCCTAACCCTAACCCTAAACCTAACACCAACCCTAACCCTAACCCTAACCCTAACCCTAACCCTAACACCAAACCTAACCCTAACCCTAACCCTAAACCTAACACCAACCCTAACCCTAACCCAAACACTAACCCTAACACCAACCCTAACCCTAACACCAACCCTAACCCTAAACCTAACCCTACCCCTAACCCTATACCTAACACCAACCCTAACCCTAATCCTAACCCTAACCCTAACCCTAACCCTAACACTAACCTTAACCCTAACCCTAACCCTAACACCAACCCTAACCCTAACCCTAACCCTAACCCTAACCCTATACCTAACACCAACCCTAACCCTAACCCTAACCCTAACACCAACCCTAACACTAACCCTAACCCTAACCCTAACTCTAACACCAACCCTAACCCTAATCCTAACCCTAACCCTACACCTAACCCTAACCCTAACCCTAACCCTAACCCTATGCCTAACACCAACACTAACCCTAACCCTAACCCTAACCCTAACACCAACCCTAACCCTAATCCTAACCCTAACCCTAACCCTAACCTAACACTAACCCTAACCCTAACCCTAACCCTAACACCAACCCTAACCCTAACCCTAACCCTATGCCTAACACCAACACTAACCCTAACCCTAACCCTAACCCTAACACCAACCCTAACACTAACCCTAACCCTAACCCTAACACCAACCCTAACCCTAATCCTAACCCTAACCCTAACCCTAACCCTAACCCTAAACCTAACACCAACCCTAACCCTAACCCTAACCCTAACCCTAACCCTATGCCTAACACCAACACTAACCCTAACCCTAACCCTAACCCTAACACCAACCCTAACCCTAATCCTAACCCGAACCCTAACCCTAACCCTAACACTAACCCTAACCCTAACCCTATACCTAACACCAACCCTAACCCTAACCCTAACCCTAACCCTATACCTAACACCAACCCTAACCCTAACCCTAACCCTAACCCTAACACCAACCCTAACACTAACCCTAACCCTAACCCTAACCCTAACACCAACCCTAACCCTAATCCTAACCCTAACCCTAACCCTAACCCTAACCCTAACCCTAACACCAACCCTAACCCTAACCCTAACCCTAACCCTAACCCTAAACCTAACACCAACCCTAACCCTAACCCTAACCCTAACCCTAACACCAAACCTAACCCTAACCCTAACCCTAAACCCTAATCCTAAACCTAACCCTAACCCTAACCCTAACCCTAACCCTAACAAGGGCAAGGTGTACTGGTCAGCGACGATCAAGTTCTAGGCCTCGGACTAGAGGGAGCCATGGGCGTTGGTCTAGGGCCCGAGCTAGCGCTAGTGAGAGCGGTAGGCGTAGCGCTGGGGTAGGCATAGAGCAAGGGGTGGGTGTCGAGGTAAACCTCGGAGTAGGCCTAGGGCCAGGAGTGGGAGCTGTGGCTAGGGGTAGGGATGGGGGTGGGCCTATAAGTAGGGGGAGCTGTAGAACCAGGGGTAGGGGTAGGACCAGAGGTAGTGCTAGGCGTAAGCCTAGGGCGATGGGTAGAGCTCGGGGTAGGGTTAGGTGAAGGGCTAGTGGTTGGCAGAGGCCCACGGGCAGTGTTAGTCTTAGGGCTCATGTTAGGCCTAGGACTAGTGGTAGTGGTAGGGGTTGGCCGAGGGCTAGGGGGAGGTGTCACGGGAGGGCTCCGTGTAGTCCTAGGACTCGGAACGGGTGTAGGGCTGGATTAGGGTGTGGTAAGGGTGGGTCCAGGGTGATTTCGTAGGACACGGGTTAGTGCTATGGCTAAAGGTAGGCCAAGGTGTACTGGTCGGAGACGGGCAAGTGCTAGGCTTCGGACTAGAGTGAGCACTGGGCGTTGGACTAAGGCCCGAGCTAGGGCTAGTGGGAGCGGTAGGCGTAGCGCTGGGGTAGGCAAAGGGCAAGGGGTGGGTGTCGGGGTAAACCACGGAGTAGGCTTTGTGCCAGAGGTTGGAGTTGTGGCTAGAGGTAGGGATGGGGGTGGGCCTATAAGTAGGAGGAGCTGTAGGGCCAGGGGTAGGGGTAGGACCAGAGGTATTGCTAGGCGTAGGACTAGGGCGAGGGGTAGTGCTCGGGGTAACCTAACCGTAAACCTAACCCTAATCCTAACACTAACCCTAACCCTAACACCAAACCTAACCATAACCCTAACCCTAACCCTAACCCTAAATCTAACACCAACCCTAACCCTAACCCAAACCCTAACCCTAACACCAACCCTAACCCTAACCCTAATCCTAAACCCTAAACCTAACCCTAACCCTAACCCTAACCCTAACCCTAACCCTAACCCTAACACCAACCCTAACCCTAATCCTAACCCTAACCCTAACACTAACACCAACCCTAACCCTAACCCTAACCCTAACACCAACCCTAACCCTAACCCTAACCCTAACCCTAACCCTATGCCTAACACGAACCCTAACCCTAACCCTAACCCTAACCCTAACACCAACCCTAACCCTAATCCTAACCCTAACCCTAACCCTAACCCTAACACTAACCCTAACCCTAACCCTAACCCTAACACCAACCCTAACCCTAACCCTAACCCAAACCCTAACCCTATACCTAACACCAACCCTAACCCTAACCCTAACTCTAACCCTAACACCAACCCTAACCCTAACCCTAACCCTAACACCAACCCTAACTCTAATCCTAACCCTATCCCTAACCCTAACCCTAACACCAACCCTAACTGTAACCCTAACCCTAACCCTAACCCTAACACCAACCCTAACCCTAACCCTAACCCTAACCCTAACAAGGGCAAGGTGTAATGGTCAGCGACGGGCAAGTCTAGGCCTCGGACTAGAGGGAGCCATGGGCGTTGGTCTAGGGCCCGAGCCTGGGCTAGTGGGAGCGGTAGGCATAGCGCTGGGGTAGGCATAGGGCAAGGGGTGTGTGTCGGGGTAAACCTCGGAGTAGGCCTAGTGCCAGGAGTTGGAGTGTGGCTAGGGGTAGGGATGGGGGTGGGCCTATAAGTAGGGGGAGCTGTAGGGCCAGGGGAAGCGGTAGGACCAGAGGTAGTGCTAGGTGTTAGCCTAGGGCGAGGGGTAGTGCTCAGGGTAACCTAACCGTAAACCTAACCCTAATCCTAACACTAACCCTAACCCTAACACCAACCCTAACCCTAACCCTAACCCTAAACCTAAACCTAACACCAACCCTAACCCTAACCCAAACCCTAACCCTAACACCAACCCTAACCCTAACCCTAACCCTAAACCCTAAACCTAACCCTAACCCTAACCCTACCCTAACCCTAAACCTAACACCAACCCTAACCCTAACCCTAACCCTAACCCTAACCCTAACCCTAACCCTAACCCTAACCCTAACAGCAACCCTAACCCTAACCCTAACCCTAATCCTAACCCTAAACCTAACACCAACCCTAACCCTAACCCTAACCCTAACCCTAACAAGGGCAAGGTGTACTGGTCAGCGACGGTCAAGTCTAGGCCTCGGACTAGAGGGAGCCATGGACGTTGGTCTAGGGCCCAAGCCTGGGCTAGTGGGAGCGGTAGGCCTAGCGCTGGGGTAGGCATAGGGCAAGGGGTGTGTGTCGGGGTAAACCTTTGAGTAGGCCTAGTGCCAGGAGTTGGAGCTGTGGCTAGGGGTAGGGATGGGGGTGGGCCTATAAGTGGGGGGAGCTGTAGGGCCAGGGGAAGCGGTAGGACCAGAGGTAGTGCTAGGCGTTAGCCTAGGGCGAGGGGTAGTGCTCTGTGTAGGGTTAGGTGAAGGGCTTGTGGTTGGCTGATGCCCACGGGCAGTGTTAGTCTTAGGGCTCATGTTAGGCCTAGGACTAGTGGTAGTGGTAGGGGTTGGCCGAGGGCTAGGGGTAGGTGTCACGGGAGGGCTGCGCGTAGTCCTAGGACTCAAAACGGGTGTAGGGCTGGATTAGGGTGTGGTAAGGGTGGGTCCAGGGTGATTTCGTAGGACACGGGTTAGTGCTATGGCTAAAGGTAGGCCAAGGTGTACTGGTCGGCGTCGGGAAAGTGGTAGGCCTCGGACTAGAGGGAGCACTGGGCGTTGGTCTAGGGCCCGAGGTAGGGCTAGTGGGAGCGGTAGGCATAGCGCTGGGGTAGGCAAAGGGCAAGGGGTGGGTGTCGGGGTAAACCACGGAGTAGGCCTAGGACCAAGCGTGGGAGCTGTGGCTAGGGATAGGGATGGCGGTGGGCCTATGGGTAGGGGGAGCTGTAGGGCCAGGGGTAGGGGTAGGACCAAGGTAGTGCTAGGCGTAGGCCTAGGGCGAGGGGTAGTGCTCGGGGTAACCTAACCGTAAACCTAACCCTAATCCTAACACTAACCCTAACCCTAACACCAAACCTAACCCTAACCCTAACCCTAACCCTAACCCTAAATCTAACACCAACCCTAACCCTAACCCAAACCCTAACCCTAACACCAACCCTAACCCTAACCCTAACCCTAAACCTAAAACCTAACCCTAACCCTAACCCTAACCCTAACCCTAAACCTAACACCAACCCTAACCCTAACCCTAACCCTAACCCTAACCCTAACACCAACCCTAACACTAACCCTAACCCTAACCCTAAACCTAACACCAACCCTAACCCTAAACCTAACCCTAACCCTAACCCTAACAAGGGCAAGGTGTACTGGTCAGCGACGGGCAACTCTAGGCCTCGGACTAGAGGGAGCCATGGGCGTTGGTCTAGGGCCCGAGCTAGGGCTAGTGGGAGCGGTAGGCGTAGCACTGGGGTAGGCATAGGGCAAGGGGTGGGTGTCGGGGTAAACCTCGGAGTAGGCTTTGGGCCAGAGGTTGGAGTTGTGGCTAGGGGTAGGGATGGGGGTGGGCCTATAAGTAGGGGGAGCTGTAGGGCCAGGGGTAGGGGTAGGACCAGAGGTAGTGCTAGGCGTAAGCCTAGGGCGAGGGGTAGTGCTCGGGGTAGGGTTAGGTGAAGGGCTAGTGGTTGGCAGAGGCCTACGGGCAGTGTTAGGTTTAGGGCTCATGTTAGGCCTAGGACTAGTGGTAGTGGTAGGGGATGGGCGAGGGCTAGGGGTAACTGTCACGGGAGAGCTCCGGGTAGTCATAGGACTCCGAACGGATGTAGGGCTGGATTAGGGTGTGGCTAATGATGGGTCCAGGGTTATTTCGTAGGACACGGGTTAGTGCTCTGGCTATCGGTAGGGCAAGGTGTACCGGTTGGCGACGGGCAAGTGCTAAACTTCGAACTAGAGTGAGCACTGGGCGTTGGTCTAGGGCCCGAGGTAGGGCTAGTGGGAGCGGTAGGCGTAGCGCTGGGGTAGGCAAAGGGCAAGGGGTGGGTGTCGGGGTAAACCTCGGAGTAGGCCTAGGACCAGGAGTGGGAGCTGTGGCTAGGGGTAGGGATGGGGGTGGGCCTATGGGTAGGGGGAGCTGTAGGGACAGGGGTAGGGGTAGGACCAGAGGTAGTGCTAGGCGTAGGCCAAGGGCGAGTGGTAGTGCTCGGGGTAACCTAACCCTAACCCTAACCCTAACACTAACACTAACCCTAACCCTAACCCTAACCCTAACACCAAACCTAAACCTAACCCTAACCCTAACCCTAACCCTATACCTAACACCTACCCTAACCCTAACCCTAACACGAACCCTAACACCAACCCTAACCCTAACCCTAACCCTAACCCTAACCCTAACCCTAATACCAACCCTAACCCTAACCCTAACCCTAACCCTAACACCAACCCTAACCCTAATCCTAACCCTAACCCTAACCCTAACACCAACCCTAACCCTAACCCTAACTCTAACCCTAACACCAACCCTAAACCAAACCCTAACCCTAACCCCAACCCTATGCCTAACACCAACCCTAACCCTAACCCTAACCCTAACCCTAACACCAACCAAACCCTAATCCTAACCCTAACCCTAACCCTAACCATAACACTAACCCTAACCCTAACCCTAACCCTAACACCAACCCTAACCCTAACCCTAACCCTAACCCTATCCCTATACCTAACACCAACCCTAACCCTAACCCTAACCCTAACACCAACCCTAACCCTAACCCTAACCCTAACCCTAACACCAACCCTAACCCTAATCCTAACCCTAACCCTAACCCTAACCCTAACCCTAACCCTAAACCCTAATCTTAACCCTAACCCTATTCCTAACACTAACCCTAACCCTAACACTAACCCTAACACCAACCCTAACCCTAATCCTAACCCTAACCCTAACACCAACCCTAACCCTAACAACAACCCTAACCCTAATCCTAACCCTAAACCTAACACCAACCCTAACCCTAACCCTAACCCTAAACCCTAACCCTAACCCTTACCCTAACCCTAACAAGGGCAATGTGTACTAGTCAGCGACGGGCAAGTTCTAGGCCTCGGACTAGAGGGAGCCATGGGCATTGGTCTAGGGCCCGAGCTAGGGCTAGTGGGAGCGTTAGGCGTAGCGCTGGGGTAGGCATAGGGCAAGGGGTGGGTGTCGATGTAAACCTCGGAGTAGGCCTAGGGCCAGGAGTCGAAGCTGTGGCTAGGGGTAGGGGTGGGGGTGGGCCTATGGGTAGGGGGAGCTGTAGGGCCAGGGGTAGTGGTAGGACCAGAGGTAGTGCTAGGCGTAAGCCTAGGGCGAGGCGTAGTGCTCGAGGTAGGGTTAGTTGAAGGACTAGTGTTTGGCAGAGGCCCACGGACAGTGTTAGGGTTAGGGCCCGTGTTAAGCCTAGGACTAATGGTAGTGGTAGGGGTGGGCTGAGGGCTAGGGGTAGGTGTTCGGGAGGGCTCCGGGTAGCCCTAGGACTCAGAACAGGTGTAGGGCTGGATTAGGGTGTGGTAAGGGTGGGTCCAGGGTGATTTCGTAGGACACGGGTTACTGCTCTGGCTAACGGTAGGGCAAGGTGTACTGGTCGGCGACTGGCAAGTGCTAGGCCTCGGACTAGATGAGCACTGGGCTTTGGTCTAGGGCCCGAGCTAGGGCTAGTGGGAGCGATAGGCGTAGCGCTGGGGTAGGCATAGGACAAGGGGTGGGTGTCGGGGTAAACCTCGGAGTAGGCTTTGGTCCAGAAGTTGGAGTTGTGGCTAGGGGTAGGCATAGGGGTGGGCCTATTAGTAGGGGGAGCTGTAGGGCCAGGGGTAGGGGTAGGACCAGAGGTAGTGCTAGGCGTAAGACTAGGGCGAGGGGTAGTGCTCGGGGTAGGGTTAGGTGAAGGGCTAGTGGTTGGCAGAGGCCCACGGACAGTGTTAGGGTTAGGGCTCATGTTAGGCCTAGGACTAGTGGTAGTGGTAGGGGATAGCCGAGGGCTAGGGGTAGGTGTCACGGGAGGACTCCGGGTAGTCCTAGGACTCCGAACGGATGTGGGGCATGATTAGGGTGTGGCTAATGGTGGGTCCAGGGTGATTTCGGAGTACAAGAGTTAGTGATCTGGCTTTCGGTAGGGCAGGGTGTATTGGTCGGTGACGGGCAAGTGCTAGTCTTCGGACTAGAGTGAGCACTGGGCGTTGGTCTAGGGCCCGAGGTAGGGCTAGTGGGAGCGGTAGGCATAGCGCTGGGGTAGGCTAAGGGCAAGGGGTGGGTGTCGGGGTAAACCAAGGAGTAGGCCTAGGACCAGGAGTGGGAACTTTGGCTAGGGATAGGGATGGCGGTGGGCCTATAAGTAGGGGGAGCTGTAGGGCCAGTGGTAGGGGTAAGACCAGAGGTAGTGCTAGGCGTAGGTCTAGGGCGAGGGGTAGTGCTCGGGGTAACCTAACCGTAAACCTAACCCTAATCCTAACACTAACCCTAACCCTAACACCAACCCTAACCCTAACCCTAACCCTAAACCTAACACCAACCCTAACCCTAAACCAAACCCTAACCCTAACACCAACCCTAAGCCTAACCCTAACCCTAAACCCTAAACCTAACCCTAACCCTAACCCTAACCCTAATCCTAACCCTAAACCTAACACCAACCCTAACCCTAACCCTAACCCTAACCCTAAACCTAACCCTAACACCAACCCTAACCCTAACCCTAACCCTAACCCTAAACCTAAACCTAAACCTAAACCTAACACCAACCCTAACCCTAACCCTAACCCTAACCCTAACAAGGGCAAGGTGTACTGGTCAGCGACGGGCAAGTCTAGGCCTCGGACTAGAGGGAGCCATTGGCGTTGGTCTAGGGCCCGAGCCTGGGCTAGTGGGAGCGGTAGGCATAGCGCTGGGGTAGGCATAGGGCAAGGGGTGTCTGTCCGGGTAAACCTCGGAGTAGGCCTAGTGCCAGGAGTTGGAGCTGTGTCTAGGGGTAGGGATGGGGTGGGCCTATAAGTAGGGGTAGCTGTAGGGCCAGGGGAAGCGGTAGGACCATATGTAGTGCTAGGCGTTAGCCTAGGGCGAGGGGTAGTGCTCTGGGTAGGGTTAGGTGAAGGGCTTGTGGTTGGCTGATGCCCACGGGCAGTTTTATTCTTAGGGCTCATGTTAGGCCTAGGACTAGTGGTAGTGGTAGGGGTTGGCCGAGGGCTAGGGGTAGGTGTCACGGGAGGGCTGCGGGTAGTCCTAGGACTCAAAACGGGTGTAGGGCTGGATTAGTGTGTGGTAAGGGTGGGTCCAGGGTGATTTCGTAGGACACGGGTTAGTGCTCTGGCTAACAATAGGGCAAGGTGTACTGGTCGGCGTCGGGCAGGTGGTAGGCCTCGGACTAGAGGGAGCACTGGGCGTTGGTCTAGGGCCCGAGCTAGGGCTAGTGGGAGCGGTAGGCGTAGCACTGGGGTAGGCATAGGGCAAGGGGTGGGTGTCGGGGTAAACCTCGGAGTAGGCTTTGAGCCAGAGGTTGGAGTTGTGGCTAGGGGTAGGGATGGGGGTGGGCCTATAAGTAGGGGGAGCTGTAGGGCCAGGGGTAGGGGTAGGACCAGAGGTAGTGCTAGGCGTAAGCCTAGGGCGAGGGGTAGTGCTCGGGGTAGGGTTAGGTGAAGGGCTAGTGGTTGGCAGAGGCCCACGGGCAGTGTTAGGGTTAGGGCTCATGTTAGGCCTAGGACTAGTGGTAGTGGTAGAAAACGGCGATGGCTAGGGGTAGGTGTCACGGGAGGGCTCTGGGTAGTCCTAGGACTCCGAACGGATGTGGGGCATGATTAGGGTGTGGCTAATGGTGGGTCCAGGGTGATTTCTTAGGGCAAGGGTTAGTGCTCTTGCTATCGGTAGGGCAAGGTGTACTGGTCGGTGACGGGCAAGTGCTAGGCTTCTGACTAGAGTGAGCACTGGGCGTTGGTCTAGGGCCCGAGGTAGGACTAGTGGGAGCGGGAGACGTAGCGCTGGGGTAGGCAACGGGCAAGGGGTGGGTGTCGGGGTAAACCTCGGAGTAGGCCAAGGACCAGGAGTGGGAGCTGTGGCTAGGGGTAGGGATGGCGGTGGGCCTATGGGTAGGGGGAGATGTAGGGCCAGGGGTAGGGGTAGGACCAGAGGTAGTGCCAGGCGTAGGCCTAGGGGGAGGGGTATTGCTCGAAGTAACCTAACCCTAACCCTAACCCTAACCCTAAAACTAACCCTAACCCTAACACTAACACTAACACCAAACCTAACCCTAACCCTAACCCTAAACCTAACCATAAACCTAACCGCAACCCTAACCCTAATCCTAACCTTAACCCTAACACCAACCCTAACCCTATCCCTAACCCTAAACCCTAACCCTAACCCTAACCCTAACCCTAACCGTAACCCTAACAAGGGCAAGGTGTACTAGTCAGCGACGGGCAAGTTCTAGGCCTCGGACTAGAGGGAGCCATGGGCGATGGTCTAGGGCCCGAGCTAGGGCTAGTGGGAGCGGTAGGCGTAGCGCTGGGGTAGGCATAGGGCAAGGGGTGGGTGTCGAGGTAAACCTCGGAGTAGGCTTTGGCCCAGGAGTTGGAGTTGTGGCTAGGGGTAGGGATGGGGGTGGGCCCATGAGTAGGGGGAGCTGTAGGGCCAGAGGTAGCGGTAGGACCAGAGGTAGTGCTAGGCGTAGGCCTAGGGCGAGGGGTAGTGCTCGGGGTAGGGTTAGGTGAAGGGCTAGTGGTTGGCAGAGGCCCACGGGCAGTGTTAGGGTTAGGGCTCATGTTAGGCCTGGGACTAGTGGTAGTGGTAGGGGATGGCCGAGGGCTAGGGGTTGGTGTCACGGGAGGGCTCCGGGTAGTCCTAGGACTCCGAACAGATGTGGGGCATGATTAGGGTGTGGCTAATGGTGCGTCCAGGGTGATTTCGTAGGACACGGGTTAGTGCTCTGGCTATCGGCAGGCAAGGTGTACTGGTCGGCGACGGGCAAGTGCTAGGCTTCGGACTAGAGTGAGCACTGGGCGTTGGTCTAGGGCCCGAGGTAGGTCTAGTGGGAGCGGTAGGCGTAGCGCTGTGGTAGGCAAAGGGCAAGGGGTGTGTGTTGGGTAAACCTCGGAGTAGGCCTAGGACAAGGAGTGGGAGCTGTGGCTAGGGGTAGGGATGGGGGTCGGCCTATGAGTAGGGGGAGCTGTAGGACCAGGGGTAGGGGTAGGACCAGAGGTAGTGCCAGGCGTAGGCCTAGGGCGAGGGGTAGTGCTCGAGGTAACCTAACCCTAATACTAACCCTAACCCTAACCCTAACCCTAACATCAACCCTAACCCTAACACTAACCCTAACCCTAACCCTAAACCTAACACCAACCCTAACCCTAATCCTAACCCGAACCTTAACCCTAACCCTAACCCTAACACCAACCCTAACCCTAACCCTAACCCTAACCCTAAACCTAAACCTAACACCAACCCTAACCCTAACCCTAACCCTAACCCTAACACCAACCCTAACCCTAACCCTAACCCTAAACCCTAATCCTAACCCTAACCCTAACCCTAATTCTAACCATAACAAGGGCAAAGTGTACTGGTCAGCGACGGGCAAGTTCTAGGCCTCGGACTACAGGGAGCCATGGGCGTTGGTCTAGGACCCGAATTAGGGCTAGTGGGTGCAGTAGGCGTGACGCTGGGGTAGGCATAGGGCAAGGGGTGGGTGTCGAGGTAAACCTCGGAGTAGGCCTAGGGCCAAGAGTGGGAGCTGTGACTAGGGGTAGGGATGGGGGTGGGCCTATAAATAGGGGGAGCTGTAGGGCCACGGGTAGGGGTAGGACCAGAGGTAGTGCTACGCGTAAGCCTAGGGCGAGGGTTAGTGCTCGGGGTAGGGTTAGGTGAAGGGCTAGTGGTTGGCAGAGGCCCACGGGCAGTGTTAGGGTTAGGGCTCATGTTAGGCCTAGGACTAGTGGTAGTGGTAGGGGATGGGCGTGGTCTAGGGGTAACTGTCACGGGAGGGCTCCTGGTAGTCCTAGGACTCCGAACGGATGTAGGGCTGGATTAGGGTGTGGAAAGGGTGAGTCCAGGGTGATTTCGTAAGACACGGGTTACTGCACAGGCTAACGGTAGGGCAAGGTGTACTGGTCGGTCTCGGGCAAGTGGTAGACCTCTGACTAGATGAGCACTGGGCGTTGGTCTAGGGCCCGAGCTAGGGCTAGTGGGAGCGATAGGCGTAGCGCTGTGGTAGGCATAGAGCAAGGGGTGGGAGTCAAGGTAAACCTCGGAGTACGCTTTGGCCCAGGAGTTGGAGTTGTGGATAGGGGTAGGGATGGGGGTGGGCCCATGGGTAGGGGGAGCTGTAGGGCCAGGGGTAGCGGTAGGACCAGAGGTAATGCTAGGCGTACGCCTAGGGCGAGGGGTAGTGCTCGAGGTAGGGTTAGTTGAAGGGCTAGTGGTTGGCAGAGGCCCACGGTCAGTGTTAAGGTTAGGGCTCATGTTAAGCCTAGGACTAGTGGTAGTGGTAGGGGTTGGTCGAGGGCTAGGTGTAGGTGTCACGGGAGGGATCCGAGTCGTCCTAGGACTCGGAACGGGTGTAGGGCTGGATTAGGGTGTGGTAAGGGTGGGTCCAGGGTGATTTCATAGGACACGGGTTAGTGTTCTGGCTATTGGTAGGCAAGGTGTACTGGTCGGCGACGGGCAAGTGCTATGCTTCGGACTAGAGTGAGCACTGGGCGTTGGTCTAGGGCCCGAGCTAGGGCTAGTGGGAGCGGTAGGCGTAACGCTGGGGTAGGCATAGGGCAAGGGGTGGGTGTCGAGGTAAACCTCGGAGTAGGCCTAGGGCCAGGAGTGGGAGCTGTGGCTAGGGGTAGGGGTGGGGGTGGGCCTATGGGTAGGGGGAGCTGTAGGGCCAGGGGTAGGGGTAGGACCATAGGTAGTGCTAGACGTAGGCCTAGGGCGAGGGGTAGTGCTCGGGGTAGGGTTAGTTGAAGGGCTAGTGGTTGGCAGAGGCCCACGGGCAGTGTTAGGGTTAGGGCTCATGTTAAGCCTAGGACTAGAGGTAGTGGTAGGGATTGGCCGAAGGCTAGGGGTAGGTGTCACGGGAGGGCTCCGGGTAGGTCTAGGACTCGGAACAGGTGTAGGGCTGGATTACGGTTGGTAAGGGTGGGTCCAGGGTGATTTCGTAGGACACGGGTTACTGCTCTGGCTAACGGTTGGGCAAGGTGTACTGGTCGGCGACGGGCAAGTGGTAGGCCTCGGACTAGATGAGCACTGGGCGTTGGGTTTAGGGCCCGAGCTAGGGCTAGAGGGAGCGTTAGGCGTAGCGCTGGGGTAGGCATAGGGCAAGGGGTGGGTGTCGGGGTAAACCTCTGAGTCGGCCTAGTGCCAGGAGTTGGAGCTGTGGGTAGGCGTAGGGATTTGGTGGGCCTATGGTTAGTGGGAGCTGTAGGGCCAGGGGTTGCGGTAGGACCAGAGGTAGTGCTAGGCATAGGCCTAGGGCGAGGTGTAGTGCTCTGGGTAGGGATGGTGAAGGGCTAGTGGTTGGCTGAGGCCCACGGGCAGTGTTAGTCTTAGGGCTCATGTTAGGCCTAGGACTAGTGGTAGTGGTAGGGGATGGCCGAGGGCTAGGGATAGGTGTCACGGGAGTGCTCTGGGTAGTCCTAGGACTCGGAACGGGTGTAGGGCTGGATTAGGGTGTGGTAAGAGTGGGTCCAGTGTGATTTCGTAGGACACGGGTTAGTGCTCTGCTAACAGTAGGGCAAGGTGTACTGGTCGGGGACGGGCAAGTGCTAGGCCTCGGACTAGATGAGTACTGGGCGTTGGTCTAGGGCCCGAGCTAGGGCTAGTGGGAGCGATAGGCGTAGCGCTGGGGTAGGCATAGGGCAAGGGGTGGGTGTCGGGGTAAACCTCGGAGTAGGCCTAGTGCCAGGAGTTGGAGCTGTGGCTAGGGGTAGGGATTTGGGTGGACCTATGGTTATGGGGAGC
This sequence comes from Rhinolophus hipposideros, assembly GCF_964194185.1. Taxonomy (NCBI): domain Eukaryota; kingdom Metazoa; phylum Chordata; class Mammalia; order Chiroptera; family Rhinolophidae; genus Rhinolophus; species Rhinolophus hipposideros. Next base: position 1,014,150 of record NW_027668966.1, on the reverse strand, counting down.
TGTAGGGCCAGAGGTAGCGGTAGGACCAGAGGTAATGCTAGGCGTAGGCCTAGGGCGATTGGTAGTGCTCGGGGTAGGGTTAGGTGAAGGGCTAGTGGTTGGCAGAGGCCCACGGGCAGTGTTAGGGTTAGGGCTCATGTTAGGCTTAGGACTAGTGGTAGTGGTAGGAAATGGCCGATGGCTAGGGTTAGGTGTCACAGGAGGGCTCTGGGTAGTCCTAGGACGCCGAACGGATGTGGGGCATGATTAGGGTGTGGCTAATGGTGGGTCCAGGGTGATTTCGTAGGACAAGGGTTAGTGCTCTTGCTATCGGTAGGGCAAGGTGTACTGGTCGGTGACGGGCAAGTGCTAGGCTTCTGACTAGAGTGAGCACTGGGCGTTGGTCTAGGGCCCGAGGTAGGGCTAGTGGGAGCGGGAGACGTAGCGCTGGGGTAGGCAAAGGGCAAGGGGTGGGTGTCGGGGTAAACCTCGGAGTAGGCCAAGGACCAGGAGTGGGAGCTGTGGCTAGGGGTAGGGATGGCGGTGGGCCTATGGGTAGGGGGAGATGTAGGTCCAGGGGTAGGGGTAGGACCAGAGGTAGTGCCAGGCGTAGGCCTAGGGGGAGGGGTATTGCTCGAAGTAACCTAACCCTAACCCTAACCCTAAAACTAACCCTAACCCTAACCCTAACACTAACCCTAACCCTACCCCTAACCCTAACCCTAACCCTAACATCAACCCTAACCCTAACACTAACCCTAACCCTAACCCTAAACCTAACACCAACCCTAACCCTAATCCTAACCCTAACCTTAACCCTAACCCTAACCCTAACACCAACCCTAACCCTAACCCTAACCCTAACCCTAAACCTAAACCTAACACCAACCCTAACCCTAACCCCAACCCTAACCCTAACACCAACCCTAACCCTAACCCTAACCCTAAACCCTAATCCTAACCCTAACCCTAACCCTAACCCTAATTATAACCCTAACAAGGGCAAAGTGTACTGGTCAGCGACGGGCAAGTTCTAGGCCTCGGACTAGAGGGAGCCATGGGCGTTGGTCTAGGGCCCGAGCTAGGGCTAGTGGGAGCGTTAGGCGTGACGCTGGGGTAGGCATAGGGCAAGGGGTGGGTGTCGAGGTACACCTCGGAGTAGGCCTAGGGCCAAGAGTGGGAGCTGTGGCTATGGGTAGGGATGGGGTTGGGCCTATAAATAGGGGGAGCTGTAGGGCCACGGGTAGGGGTAGGACCAGAGGTAGTGCCAGGCGTAGGCCTAGGGGGAGGGGTATTGCTCGAAGTAACCTAACCCTAACCCTAACCCTAACCCTAAAACTAACCCTAACCCTAACCCTAACACTAACACCAAACCTAACACTAACCCTAACCCTAAACCTAACCATAAACCTAACCGCAAACCTAACCCTAATCCTAACCTTAACCCTAACACCAACCCTAACCCTATACCTAACCCTAAACCCTAACCCTAACCCTAACCCTAACCCTAACCCTAACAAGGGCAAGGTGTACTAGTCAGCGACGGGCAAGTTCTAGGCCTCGGACTAGAGGGAGCCATGGGCGTGGGTCTAGGGCCCGAGCTAGGGCTAGTGGGAGCGGTAGGCGTAGCGCTGGGGTAGGCATAGGGCAAGGGGTGGGTGTCGAGGTAAACCTCGGAGTAGGCTTTGGCCCAGGAGTTGGAGTTGTGGCTAGGGGTAGGGATGAGGGTGGGCCCATGAGTAGGCGGAGCTGTAGGGCCAGGGGTAGCGGTAGAACCAGAGGTATTGCTAGGCGTAGGCCTAGGGCGAGGGGTAGTGCTCGGCATAGGGTTAGGTGAAGGGCTAGTGGTTGGCAGAGGCCCACGGTCAGTGTTAGGGTTAGGGCTCATGTTAGGCCTAGGACTAGTGGTAGTAGTAGGGGATGGCCGAGGGCTAGGGGTAGGTGTCACGGGAGGGCTCCGGGTAGTCCTAGGACTTCGAACAGGTGTGGGGCATGATTAGGGTGTGGCTAATGGTGCGTCCAGGGTGATTTCGTAGGACACGGGTTAGTGCTCTGGCTATCGGCAGGCAAGGTGTACTGGTCGGCGACGGGCAAGTGCTAGGCTTCGGACTAGAGTGAGCACTGGGCGTTGGTCTAGGGCCCGAGGTAGGGCTAGTGGGAGCGGTAGGCGTAGCGCTGTGGTAGGCAAAGGGCAAGGGGTGTGTGTCGGGGTAAACCTCGGAGTAGGCCTAGGACCAGGAGTGGGAGCTGTGGCTAGGGGTAGGGATGGGGGTGGGCCTATGGATAGGGGGAGCTGTAGGACAAGGGGTAGGGGTAGGACCAGAGGTAGTGCCAGGCGTAGGCCTAGGGCGAGGGGTAGTGCTCGGGGTAACCTAACCCTAACACTAACCCTAACCCTAACCCTAACCCTAACCCTAACCCTAACACCAACCCTAACCCTAACCCTAACCCTAAACCCTAATCCTAACCCTAACCCTAACCCTAATTCTAACCCTAACAAGGGCAAAGTGTACTGGTCAGCGACGGGCAAGTTCTAGGCCTCGGACTAGAGGGAGCCATGGGCGTTGGTCTAGGGCCCGAGCTAGGGCTAGTGGGAGCGGTAGGCGTGACGCTGGGGTAGGCATAGGGCAAGGGGTGGGTGTCGAGGTAAACCTCGGAGTAGGCCTAGGGCCAAGAGTGGGAGCTGTGGCTAGGGGTAGGGATGGGGGTGGGCCTATAAATAGGGGGAGCTGTAGGGCCACGGGTAGAGGTAGGACCAGAGGTAGTGCTACGCGTAAGCCTAGGGCGAGGGGTAGTGCTCGGGGTAGGGTTAGGTGAAGGGCTAGTGGTTGGCAGAGGCCCACGGGCAGTGTTAGGGTTAGGGCTCATGTTAGGCCTAGGACTAGTGGTAGTGGTAGGGGATGGGCGAGGTCTAGGGGTAACTGTCACGGAAAAGCTCCGGGTAATCCTAGTACTCCGAACGGATGTAGGGCTGGATTAGGGTGTGGCTAATGGTGGGTCCAGGGTGATTTCGTAGGACACGGGTTAGTGCTCTGGCTATCGGTAGGGCAAGGTGTACTGGTTGGCGACGGGCAAGTGCTAGACTTCGGACTAGAGTGAGCACTGGGCGTTGGTCTAGGGCCCGAGGTAGGCTAGTGGGAGCGGTAGGCGTAGCGCTGGGGTAGGCAAAGGGCAAGGGGTGGGTGTCGGGTTAAACCTCGGAGTAGGCCTAGGACCAGGAGTGAAAGCTGTGGCTAGGGGTAGGGATGGGGTTGGGCCTATGGGTAGGGGGAGCTGTAGGGACAGGGATAGGTGTAGGACCAGAGGTAGTGCTAGGCGTAGGCCTAGGGCGAGGGGTAGTGCTCGGGGTAACTTAACCCTAACCCTAACACCAACCCTAACCCTAACCCTAACCCTAACACCAACCCTAACCCTAACCCTATACCTAACACCAACCCTAACCCTAACCTTAACCCTAACCCTAACACCAACCCTAACCCTAACCCTAACCCTAACCCTAACCCTAACCCTAACACCAACCCTAACTCTAACCCTAACGCTAACCCTAACACCAACCCTAACCCTAATCCTAACCCTAACCCTAACCCTAACACCAACCCTAACCCTAACCCTAACCCTAACCCTAACACCAACCCTAACCCTAACCCTAACCCTAACCCTATACCTAACACCAACCCTAACCCGAACCCTAACTCTAACCCTAACACCAACCCTAACCCTAATACTAACCCTAACCCTAACCCTAACCCTAACACTAACCCTTACCCTAACCCTAAACCTAACACCAACCCTAACCCTAACCCTAACACTATACCTAACACCAACCCTAACCCTAACCCTAACCCTAACCCTAACACCAACCCTAACCCTAATCCTAACCCTAACCCTAACCCTAACCCTAACCCTAACACCAACCCTAACCCTACCCCTAACCCTGACCCTAACCCTAAACCTAAAACCAACCCTAACCCTAACCCTAAACCTAACCCTAACCCTAACACCAACCCTAACCCTAACCCTAACCCTAAACCCTAATCCTAACCCTAACCCGAACCATAATCCTAACCCTAAACCTAACAAGGGCAAGGTGTACTGGTCGGCCTCGGGCAAGTGGTAGGACTCAGACTAGATGAGCACTGGGCGTTGGTCTAGGGCCCGAGCTAGGGCTAGTGGGAGCGATAGGCGTAGCGCTGGGGTAGGCATAGGGCAAGGGGTGAGTGTCAGGGTAAACCTCGAAGTAGGCTTTGGCCCAGGAGTTGGAGTTGTGTCTAGGGGTAGGGATGGTGGTGGGCCCATGGGTAGGGGGTGCTGTAGGGCCAGGGGTAGCGGTAGGACCAGAGGTAGTGCTAGGCGTAGGCCTAGGGCGAGGGGTAGTGCTCGGGGTAGGGTTAGGTGAAGGGCTAGTGGTTGGCAGAGGCCCACGGGCAGTGTTAGGGTTAGGGCTCATGTTAGGCCTAGGACTAGTGGTAGTGGTAGGAAATGGCCGATGGCTAGGGGTAGGTGTCACGGAAGGGCTCTGGGTAGTCCCAGGACTCCGAATGGATGTGGGGCATGATTAGGGTGTGGCTAATGGTGGGTCCAGGGTGATTTCGTAGGACAAGGGTTAGTGCTCTTGCTATCGGTAGGGCAAGGTGTACTGGTCGGTGACGGGCAAGTGCTAGGCTTCTGACTAGAGTGAGCACTGGGCGTTGGTCTAGGGCCCGAGGTAGGGCTAGTGGGAGCGGGAGACGTAGCGCTGGGGTAGGCAAAGGGCTAGGGGTGGGTTTCGGGGTAAACCTCGGAGTAGGCCAAGGACCAGGAGTGGGAGCTGTGGCTAGGGGTAGGGATGGCGGTGGGCCTATGGGTAGGGGGAGATGTACGGCCAGGGGTAGGGGTAGGACCAGAGGTAGTGCCAGGCGTAGGCCTAGGGGGAGGGGTATTGCTCGAAGTAACCTAACCCTAACCCTAACCCTAACCCTAAAACTAACCCTAACCCTAACCCTAACACTAACACCAAACCTAACCCTAACCCTAACCCTAAACCTAACCATAAACCTAACCGCAACCCTAACCCTAATCCTAACCTTAACCCTAACACCAACCCTAACCCTATCCCTAACACTAAACCCTAACCCTAACCCTAACCCTAACCCTAATTCTAACAAGGGAAGGTGTACTAGTCAGCGACGGGCAAGTTCTAGGCCTCGGACTAGAGGGAGCCATGGGCGTTGGTCTAGGGCCCGAGCTAGGGCTAGTGGGAGCGGTAGGCGTAGCGCTGGGGTAGGCATAGGGCAAGGGGTGGGTGTCGAGGTAAACCTCGGAGTAGGCTTTGGCCCAGGAGTTGGAGTTGTGGCTAGGGGTAGGGATGGGGGTGGGCCCATGAATAGGCGGAGCTGTAGGGCCAGGGGTAGCGGTAGGACCAGAGGTATTGCTAGGCGTAGGCCTAGGGCGAGGGGTAGTGCTCGGGGTAGGGTTAGGTGAAGGGCTAGTGGTTGGCAGAGGCCCACGGGCAGTGTTAGGGTTAGGGCTCATGTTAGGCCTAGGACTAGTGGTAGTAGTAGGGGATGGCCGAGGGCTAGGGGTAGGTTTCGCGGGAGGGCTCCGGGTAGTCCTAGGACTCCGAACAGGTGTGGGGCATGATTAGGGTGTGGCTAATGGTGCGTCCAGGGTGATTTCGTAGGACACGGGTTAGTGCTCTGGCTATCGGCAGGCAAGGTGTACTGGTCGGCGACGGGCAAGTGCTAGGCTTCGGACTAGAGTGAGCACTGGGCTTTGGTCTAGGGCCCGAGGTAGGGCTAGTGGGAGCGGTAGGCATAGCGCTGTGGTAGGCAAAGGGCAAGGGGTGTGTGTCGGGGTAAACCTCGGAGTAGGCCTAGGACCAGGAGTGGGAGCTGTGGCTAGGGGTAGGGATGGGGGTGGGCCTATGGGTAGGGGGAGCTGTAGGACCAGGGGTAGGGGTAGGACCAGAGGTAGTGCCAGGCGTAGGCCTAGGGCGAGTGGTAGTGCTCGGGGTAACCTAACCCTAACACTAACCCTAACCCTAACCCTAACCCTAACCCTTATATCAACCCTAACCCTAACACTAACCCTAACCCTAACCCTAAACCTAACACCAACCCTAACCCTAATCCTAACCCTAACCTTAACCCTAACCCTAACCCTAACACCAACCCTAACCCTAACCCTAACCCTAACCCTAACCCTAAACCTAAACCTAACACCAACCCTAACCCTAACCCTAACCCTAACCCTAACACCAACCCTAACCCTAACCCTAACCCTAAACCCTAATCCTAACCCTAACCCTAACCCTAACCCTAATTCTAACCCTAACAAGGGCAAAGTGTACTGGTCAGCGACGGGCAAGTTCTAGGCCTCGGACTAGAGGGAGCCATGGGCGTTGGTCTAGGGCCCGAGCTAGGGCTAGTGGGAGCGGTAGGCGTGACGCTGGGGTAGGCATAGGGCAAGGGGTGGGTGTCGAGGTAAACCTCGGAGTAGGCCTAGGGCCAAGAGTGGGAGCTGTGGCTAGGGGGAGGGATGGGGGTGGGCCTATAAATAGGGGGAGCTGTAGGGCCAGGTGTAGGGGTAGGACCAGAGGTAGTGCCAGGCGTAGGCCTAGGGGGAGAGGTATTGCTCGAAGTAACCTAACCCTAACCCTAACCCTAACCCTAAAACTAACCCTAACCCTAACCCTAACCCTAACACCAAACCTAACCCTAACCCTAACCCTAAACCTAACCATAAACCTAACCGCAACCCTAACCCTAATCCTAACCCTAACCCTAACACCAACCCTAACCCTATCCCTAACCCTAAACCCTAACCCTAACCCTAACCCTAACCCTAACTCTAACCCTAACAAGGGCAAGGTGTACTAGTCAGCGACGGGCAAGTTCTAGGCCTCGGACTAGAGGGAGCCATGGGCGTTGGTCTAGGGCCCGAGGTAGGGCTAGTGGGAGCGGTAGGCGTAGCGCTGTGGTAGGCAAAGGGCAAGGGGTGTGTGTCGGAGTAAACCTCGGAGTAGGCCTCAGACCAGGAGTGGGAGCTGTGGCTAAAGGTAGGGATGGGGGTGGGCCTATGGGTAGGGGGAGCTGTAGGACCAGGGGTAGGGGTAGGACTAGAGGTAGTGCCAGGCGTAGGCCTAGGGCGAGGGGTAGTGCTCGGGGTAACCTAACCCTAACACTAACCCTAACCCTAACCCTAACCCTAACCCTAACCCTAACATCAACATAACCCTAACACTAACCCTAACCCTAACCCTAAACCTAACACCAACCCTAACCCTAATCCTAACCCTAACCTTAACCCTAACCCTAACCCTAACACCAACCCTAACCCTAACCCTAACCCTAACCCTAAACCTAAACCTAACACCAACCCTAACCCTAACTCTAACCCTAACCCTAACACCAACCCTAACCCTAACCCTAACCCTAAACCGTAATCCTAACCCTAACCCTAACCCTAACCCTAATTCTAACCCTAACAAGGACAAAGTGTACTGGTCAGCGACGGGCAAGTTCTAGGCCTCGGACTAGAGGGAGCCATGGGCGTTGGTCTAGGGCCCGAGCTAGGGCTAGTGGGAGCGGTAGGCGTGACGCTTGGGTAGGCATAGGGCAAGGGGTGGGTGTCGAGGTAAACCTCGGAGTAGGCCTAGGGCCCGGAGTAGGAGCTGTGGCTAGGGGTAGGGATGGGGGTGGGATTATAAATAGGGGGAGCTGTAGGGCCACGGGTAGGGGTAAGACCAGAGGTAGTGCTACGCGTAAGCCTAGGGCGAGGGGTAGTGCTCGGGGTAGGGTTAGGTGAAGGGCTAGTGGTTGGCAGAGGCCCACGGGCAGTGTTAGGGTTAGGGCTCATGTTAGGCCTAGGACTAGTGGTAGTGGTAGGGGATGGGCGAGGTCTGGGGGTAACTGTCACGGGAGGGCTCCGGGTAGTCCTAGGACTCCGAACGGATGTAGGGCTGGATTAGGGTGTGGCTAATGGTGGGTCTAGGGTGATTTCGTAGGACACGGGTTAGTGCTCTGGCTATCGGTAGGGCAAGGTGTACCGGTTGGCGACGGGCAAGTGCTAGGCTTCGGACTAGAGTGAGCACTGGGCGTTGGTCTAGGGCCCGAGGTAGGCTAGTGGGAGCGGTAGGCGTAGCGCTGGGGTAGGCAAAGGGCAAGGGGTGGGTGTCGGGTTAAACCTAGGAGTAGGCCTAGGACCAGGAGTGGGAGCTGTGGCTAGGGGTAGGGATGGGGGTGGGCCTATGGGTAGGGGGAGCTGTAGGGACAGGGGTAGGTGTAGGACCAGAGGTAGTGCTAGGCGTAGGCCTAGGGCGAGGGGTAGTGCTCGGGGTAACCTAACCATAACCCTAACACCAACCCTAACCCTAACCTTAACCCTAACACCAACCCTAACCCTAACCCTATACCTAACACCAACCCTAACCCTAACCCTAACCCTAATCCTAACACCAACCCTAACCCTAACTCTAACCCTAACCCTAACCCTAACCCTAACCCTAACACCAACCCTAACTCTAACCCTAACGCTAACCCTAACACCAACCCTAACCCTAATCCTAACCCTAACCCTAACCCTAACACCAACCCTAACCCTAACCCTAACCCTAACCCTAACACCAACCCTAACCCTAACCCTAACCCTAACCCTATACCTAACACCAACCCTAACCCGAACCCTAACCCTAACCCTAACACCAACCCTAACCCTAATCCTAACCCTAACCCTAACACTAACCCTAACACTAACCCTTACCCTAACCCTAACACTAACACCAACCCTAACCCTAACCCTAACCCTAACCCTATACCTAACACCAACCCTAACCCTAACCCTAAGCCTAACCCTAACACCAAACCTAACCCTAACCCAAACACTAAACCTAACCATAAACATAACCGCAACCCTAACGCTAATCCTAACCCTAACCCTAACACCAACCCTAACCCTAAACCTAACACTAACCCTAATCCTATACCTAACACCAACCCTAACCCTAACCCTAACCCTAACCCTAACACCAACCCTAACCCTACCCTAACCCTAACCCTAACCCTAACCCTAACCATAACCCTAACACCAACCCTAACCCTATTCTTAACCCTAACCCTAACACCAACCCTAACCCTAATCCTAACCCTAACATAAACCCTAACACCAACGCTAACCCTAACCCTAACCATAACCCTAACCTAACCCTATGCCTAACACGAAATCTAACCCTAACCCTAACCCTAACACCAAACCTAACCCTAAACCTAACCCTAAACCTAAACCTAACACCAACCCTAACCCTAACCCAAACCCTAACCCTAACACCAACCCTAACCCTAACCCTAACCCTAACCCTAACACCAACCCTAACCCTAACCCTAACCCTAACCCTAACCCTAACCCTAACACCAACCCTAACCCTAAACCTAACCCTAACCCTAACACCAACCCTAACCCTAATCCTAACCCTAACACCAAACCTAACCCTAAACCTAACCCTAACCCTAACACCAACCCTAACCCTAACCCTAACCCTAACCCTAGGCCTAACACGAACCGTAACCCTAACCCTAACCCTAACACCAACCCTAACCCTAACCCTAACCCTAACCCTAAACCTAACACCAACCCTAACCCTAACCCAAACATTAACCCTAACACCAACCCTAACCCTAACCCTAACCCTAACCCTAACACCAACCCTAACCCTAACCCTAACCCTAACTCTAACCCTAACCCTAACCCTAACACCAACCCTAACCCTAACCCTAACCCTAACCCTAACACCAACCCTAACCCTAACCCTAACCCTAAACCTAACACCAACCCTAACCCTAACCCAAACACTAACCCTAACACCAACCCTAACACTAACCCTAACCCTAACACCAACCCTAACCCTAACCCTAACCCTAACTCTAACCCTAATCCTAACCCTAACACCAACACTAACCCTAACCCTAACCCTAACCCTAACCCTAACACCAACCCTAACCCTAATCCTAACCCTAACCCTAACCCTAACTCCAACCCTAACCCTAACCCTAACCCTAACCCTAACACCAACCCTAACCCTAACCCTAACCCTAACCCTATGCCTAACACCAACACTAACCCTAACCCTAATCCTAACCCTAACCCTAACCCTAACCCTAACACTAACCCTAACCCTAACCCTAACCCTAACCCTAACCCTAACCCACCCTAACCCTAATCCTAACCCTAACCCTAACCCTAACCCTAACCCTAACCCTAACACCAACCCTAACCCTAACCCTAACCCAAACCCTAACCCTAAACCTAACACCAACCCTAACCCTAACCCTAACCCTGACCATAACACCAAACCTAACCCTAACCCTAACTCTAAACCCTAATCCTAACCCTAACCCTAAAGCTAACCCTAACACTAACCCTAACCCTAACCCTAACCCTAACCCCAACCCTAACCCTAACCCTAACCCTAACCCTAACCCTATACCTAACGCCAACCCTAACCCTTACCCTAACCCTAACCCTAACACCAACCCTAACCCTAACCCTAAACCTAACACCAACCCTAACCCTAACCCTAACCCTAACCCTAACACCAACCCTAACCGTAACCCTAACCCTAACCCTAACCCTAAAACTAACACAAACCCTAACCCTAACCCTAACCCTAACACCAACCCTAACCCTAACCCTAACCCTAAACCCTAATCTTAACCCTAACCCTAACCCTAACCCTAACCTAACCCTAACAAGGGCAAGGTGTAGTGGTCAGCGACGGGCAAGTTCTAGACCTCGGACTAGAAGGAGCCATGTGCGTTGGTCTAGGGCGCGAGCTAGGGCTAGTGAGAGCGGTAGGCGTAGCGCTGGGGTAGGCATAGGGCAAGGGGTGGGTGTCGAGGTAAACCTCGGAGTAGGCCTAGGGCCAGGAGTGGGAGCTGTGGCTAGTGGTAGGGTTGGGGGTGGGCCTATGAATAGGGGGAGCTGTAGGGCCAGGGGTAGTGGTAGGACAAGAGGTAGTGCTAGGCGTAGGCCTAGGGCGAGGGGTAGTGCTCGGGGTAGGGTTAGTTGAAGGGCTAGTGTTTGGCAGAGGCCCACGGGCAGTGTTAGGGTTAGGGCTCATGTTAGGCCTAGGACTAGTGGTAGTGGTAGGGGATGGCCGAGGGCTAGGCGTAACTGTCACAAGAGGGCTCCGGGTAGTCCTAGGACTCCGAAAGGATGTAGGGCTTGATTAGGGTGTGGCTAATGGTGGGTCCAGGGGGATTTCGTAGGACACGGGTTAGTGCTCTGGCTATCGGTAGGACAAGGTGTACCGGTTGGCGAAAAGCAAGTGCTAGGCTCGGACTAGAGTGAGCACTGGGCGTTGGTCTAGGGCCCGAGGTAGGGCTAGTGGGAGCGGTAGGCGTAGCGCTGGGGTAGGCAAAGGGCAAGGGGTGGATGTCGGGGTAAACCTCGGAGTAGGCCTAGGACCAGGAGTGGGAGCTGTGGCTAGGGGTAGGGATGGGGGTGGGCCTATGGGTAGGGGGAGCTGTAGGGACAGGGGTAGGGGTGGGACCAGAGGTAGTGCTAGGCGTAGGCCTAGGGCGAGGGGTAGTGATCGGGGTAACCTGACCCTAACCGTATTAGTAACCCTAACCCAAACCCTAACCCTAACACCAACCCTAACCCTAACCCTAATGCTAACCCTAACCCTATACCTAACACCAACCCTAACCCTAACCCTAACCCTAACTCTAACACCAACACTAACCCTAACCCTAACCCTATCCATAACCCTATACCTAACACCAACCCTAACCCTAACCCTAACCCTAACCCTAACACCAACCCTAACCCTAACCCTAACCCAATCCATAACCCTATACCTAACACCAACCCTAACCCTAACCCTAACCCTAACCCTAACACCAACCCTAACCCTTACCCTAACCCTAACCCTAACACCAACCCTAACCCTAACCCTAACCCTATCCATAACCCTATACCTAACACCAACCCTAACCCTAACCCTAACCCTAACCCTATCACCAACCCTAACCCTAACCCTAACCCTATACCTAACACCAACCCTAACCCTAACCCTAACCCTAAACCTAACACCAACCCTAACCCTAACCCTAACCCTAACCCTAACCCTAACCCTATACCTAACACCAACCCTAACCCTAACCCTAAACCCTAACCGTAACCCTAACCCTAACCCTAACAAGGGCAAGGTGTACTGGTCAGCGACGGGAAAGTTCTAGGCCTCAGACGAGAGGGAGCCATGGGCGTTGGTCTAGGGCCCGAGCTATGGCTAGTGGAAACGGTAGGCGTAGCGCTGGGGTAGGCATAGGGCAAGGGGTGGGTGTCGAGGTAAACCTCGGTGTAGGCCTAGGGCCAGGAGTGGGAGCTGTGGCTAGGGGTAGGGGTGGGGGTGGACCTATGGGTAGGGGGAGCTGCAGGGCCAGGTGTAGTGGTAGGACCAGCGGTAGTGCTAGGCGTAGACCTAGGGCGAGGGGTAGTGCTCGGGGTAACTAACCCTAACCCTAAACCTAACCCTAACCCTAACACTAACCCTAACCCTAACCCTAACCCTAACACCAACCCTAACCCTAATCCTAAACCTAACCCTAACCCTAACCCTAATACTAACCCTAACCCTAACCCTACCCTAACACCAACCCTAACCCTAAACTTAACCCTAACCCTAACCCTATACCTAACACCAACCCTAACCCTAACCCTAACCCTAACACCAACCCTAATCGTAACCCTAACCCTAACCCTAACCCTAACACCAACCCTAACCCTAATCCTAACCCTAACCCTAACCCTAACCCTAACCCTAACCCTAACACCAACCCTAACCCTAACCCTAACCCTAACCCTAACTTTAAACCTAACACCAACCCTAACCCTAACCCTAACCCTAACCCTAACACCAAACCTAACCCTAACCCTAACCCTAAACCCTAATCCTAACCCTAACCCTAACCCTAACTCTAACCCTAACAAGGGCAAGGTGTACTGGTCAGCGACGGGCAAGTTCTAGGCCTCGGACTACAGGGAGCCATGGGCGTTGGTCTAGGGCCCGAGCTAGGGCTAGTGAGAGCGGTAGGTGTAGCGCTGGGGTAGGCATAAAGCAAGGGGTGGGTGTCGAGGTAAACCTCGTAGTAGGCCTAGGGCCAGGAGTGGGAGCTGTGGCTAGGGGTAGGGATGGGGGTGGGCCTATAATTAGGGGGAGCTGTATAAACAGGGGTAGGGGTAGGACCAGAAGTAGTGCTAGGCGTAAGCCTAGGGCGAGGGGTAGTGCTCGGGGTAGGGTTAGGTTAAGGGCTAGTGGTTGGCAGAGGCCCACGGCAGTGTTAGGGTTAGGGCTCATGTTAGGCCTAGGACTAGTGGTAGTGGTAGGGGTTGGCCGAGGGCTAGGGGTAGGTGTCACGTGAGGGCTCCGAGTAGTCCTAGGACTCGGAACGGGTGTAGGGCTGGATTAGGGTGTGGTAAGGGTGGGTCCAGGGTGATTTCGTAGGATACGGGTTAGTGTTCTGGCTATTGGTAGGCAAGTATACAGGTCGGAGACGGGCAAGTGCTAGGCTTCGGACTAGAGTGAGCACTGGGCGTTGGACTAGGGCCCGAGCTAGGGCTAGTGGGAGCTGTAGGCGTAGAACTGGGGTAGGCATAGGGCAAGGGGTGGGTGTCGGGGTAAACCTCGGAGTAGGCTTTGGGCCAGAGGTTGGAGTTGTGGCTAGGGGTAGGGATGGGGCTGGGCCTATAAGTAGGGGGAGCTGTAGGGCCAGGGGTAGGGGTAGGACCAGAGGTAGTGCTAGGCGTAAGCCTTGGGAGAGGGGTAGTGCTCGGGGTAGGGTTAGGTGAAGGGCTAGTGGTAGGCAGAGTCCCACGGGCAGTGTTAGGTTTAGGGCTCATGTTAGACCTAGGACTAGTGGTAGTGGTAGGGGATGGCCGAGGGCTAGGGGTAACTGTCACGGGAGGGCTCCGTGTAGTCCTAGGACTCCTAACGGATGTGGGCTGGATTAGGGTGTGGCTAATGGTGGGTCCAGGGTGATTTCGTAGGACACGGGTTAGTGCTCTGGCTATCGGTAGGGCAAGGTGTACCGGTTGGCGACGGGCAAGTGCTAGGCTTCGGACTAGAGTGAGCACTGGGAGTTGGTCTAGGGCCCGAGGTAAGGCTAGTGGGAGCGGTAGGCGTAGCGCTATGGTAGGCAAAGGGCAAGGGGTGGGTGTCGGGGTAAACCTCGGAGTAGGCCTAGGACCAGGAGTGGGAGCTGTGGCTAGGGGTAGGGATGGTGGTGGGACTATGGGTAGGGGGAGCTGTAGGGACAGGGGTAGGGGTAGGACCAAATGTAGTGCTAGGCGTAGGCCTAGGGCGAGGGGTAGTGCTCGGGGTAACCTAACCCTAACACTAACCCTAACACTACCCCTAACCCTAACCCTAACCCTAACATCAACCCTAACCCTAACACTAACCCTAACCTTAACCCTAACCCTAACCCTAACACCAACACTAACCCTAACCCTAAACCTAACCCTAACCCTAACCCTAACCCTAACACCAACCCTAACCCTAACCCTAACCCTAACCCTAACACCAACCCTAACCCTAACCCTAACCCTAACCCTAACCCTAACCCTAACACCAACCCTAACCCTAAACCTAACCCTAACCCTAACACCAACCCTAACCCTAATCCTAACCCTAACCCTAACCCTATGCCTAACACGAACCCTAACCCTAACCCTAACCCTATGCCTAACACGAACCCTAACCCTAACCCTAACCCTAACCCTAACCCCAACCCTAACCCTAACACTAATTCTAACCCTAACCCTAACCCTAACACCAACCCTAACCCTAACCCTAACCCTAACCCTATACCTAACACCAACCCTAACCCTAACACTAACCCTAAACCTAACACCAACCCTAACCCTAACCCTAACCCTAACCCTAACCCTAACACCAACCCTAACCCTAAACCTAACCCTAACCCTAACACCAACCCTAACCCTAATCCTAACCCTAACCCTAACCCTAACACCAACCTTAAACCTAACCCTAACCCTAACCCTAACACCAACCCTAACCCTAACCCTAACCCTAACCCTAACCCTATGCCTAACACGAACCCTAACCCTAACTCTAACCCTAACACCAACCCTAACCCTAACCCTAAACCTAACACCAACCCTAACCCAAACACTAACCATAACACCAACCCTAACCCTAACCCTAACCCTAACCCTAACACCAACCCTAACCCTAACCCTAACACTAAATCTAACCCTAACCCTAACCCTAACACCAACCCTAACCCTAACCCTAACCCTAACCCTAACACCAACCCTAACCCTAATCCTAACCCTAACCCTAACCATAACCCTAACCCTAACCCTAACCCTAACCCTAACACCAACCCTAATTCTAAACCTAACCCTAACCCTAACACCAACCCTAACCCTAATCCTAACCCTAACCCTAACCCTAACACCAACATTAAACCTAACCCTAACCCGAACCCTAACACCAACCCTAACCCTAACCCTAACCCTAACCCTAACCCTATGCCTAACACGAACCCTAACCCTAACCCTAACCCTAACACCAACCCTAACCCTAACCCTAACCCTAACCCTAAACCTAACACCAACCCTAACCCTAACCCAAACACTAACCCTAACACCAACCCTAACCCTAACCCTAACCCTAACCCTAACACCAACCCTAACCCTAACCCTAACCCTAACTCTAACCCTAACCCTAACCCTAACACCAACCCTAACCCTAACCCTAATCCTAACCCTAACACCAACCCTAACCCTAATCCTAACCCTAACCCTAACCCTAACACCAACCCTAACACTAACCCTAACCCTAACCCTAACACCAACCCTAACCCTAACCCTAACCCTAACCCTAACCCTATGCCTAACACCAACACTAACCCTAACCCTTACCCGAACCCTAACACCAACCCTAACCCTAATCCTAACCCTAACCCTAACCATAACCCTAACACTAACCCTAACTTTAACCCTAACCCTAACACCAACCCTAAACCTAACCCTAACCCTAACCCTATACCTAACACCAACCCTAACCCTAACCCTAACCCTAACCCTAACACCAACCCTAACACTAACCCTAAACCTAAACCTAACCCTAACACCAACCCTAACCCTAATCCTAACCCTAACCCTAACCCTAACCCTAACCCTAACCCTAACACCAACCCTAACCCTAACCCTAACCTTAACCCTAACCCTAAACCTAACACCAACCCTAACCCGAACCCTAACCCTAACCATAACACCAAACCTAACCCTAACCCTAACCCTAAACCCTAATCCTAACCCTAACCCTAACCCTAACCCTAACACTAACCCTAACCCTAACCCTAACCCTAACCCCAACCCTAACCGTAACCCTAACCCTAATCCTAACCCTATACCTAACACCAACCCTGACCCTAACCCTAACCCTAACCCTAACACCAACCCTAACCCTAACCCTAAACCTAACACCAATCCTAAGCCTAATCCTAACCCTAACCCTAACCCTAACAACAACCCTAACTGTAACCCTAACCCTAACCCTAACCCTAAACCTAACACGAACCCTAACCCTAACCCTAACTCTAACCCTAACACCTACACTAACCCTAACCCTAACCCTAAACCCTAATCCTAACCCTAACCCTAACCCTAACCCTAACCCTAACAAGGGCAAGATGTAGTGGTCAGCGACGGGCAAGTTCTAGGCCTCGGTCTAGAAGGAGCCATGTGCGTTGGTCTAGGGCCCGAGCTAGGGCTAGTGAGAGCGGTACGCGTAGCGCTGGGGTAGGCATAGGGCAAGGGGTGGGTGTCGAGGTAAACCTCGGAGTAAACCTAGGGCCAAGATTGGGAGCTGTGGCTAGTGGTAGGGTTGGGGGTGGGCCTATGGGTAGGGGGAGCTGTAGGACCAGGGGTAGTGGTAGGACCAGAGGTAGTGCTAGGCGTAGGCCTAGGGCGAGGGGTAGTGCTCGGGGTAGGGTTAGTTGAAGGGCTAGTGTTTGGCAGAGGCCCACGGGCAGTGTTAGGGTTAGGGCTCATGTTAAGCCTAGGACTAGTGGTAGTGGTAGGGGTTGGCCGAGGACTAGGGGTAGGTGTCACGAAATGGCTCCGGGTAGTCCTAGGACTCCAAACGAATGTAGGGCTGGATTAGGGTGTGGCTAATGGTGGGTCCAGGGTGATTTCGTAGGACACGGGTTAGTGCTCTGGCTATCGGTAGGGCAAGGTGTACCGGTTGGCGACGGGCAAGTGCTAGGCTTCGGACTAGAGTGAGCACTGGGCGTTGGTCTAGGGCCCGAGGTAGGGCTAGTGGGAGCGGTAGGAGTAGCGCTCGGGTAGGCAAAGGGCAAGGGGTGGGTGTCGGGGTAAACCTCGGAGTAGGCCTAGGACCAGGAGTGGGAGCTGTGGCTAGGGGTAGGGATGGGGGTGGGCCTATGGGTAGGGGGAGCTGTAGGGACAGGGGTTGGGGTAGGACCAGAGGTAGTGCTAGGCGTAGGCCTAGGGCGAGGGGTAGTGCTCGGGATAACTAACCCTAACCCTAAACCTAACCCTAACCCTAACACTAACCCTAACCCTAACCCTAACCCTAACACCAACCCTAACCCTAATCCTAAACCTAACCCTAACCCTAACCCTAATACTAACCCTAACCCTAACCCTACCCTAACACCAACCCTAACCCTAAACTTAACCCTAACCCTAACCCTATACCTAACACCAACCCTAACCCTAACCCTAACCCTAACATCAACCCTAATCGTAACCCTAACCCTAACCCTAACCCTAACACCAACCCTAACCCTAATCCTAACCCTAACCCTAACACTAACCCTAACCCTAACCCTAACCCTAACACCAACCCTAACCCTAACCCTAACCCTAACCCTAAACCTAACACCAACCCTAACCCTAACCCTAACCCTAA
Organism: Rhinolophus hipposideros; assembly: GCF_964194185.1. NCBI lineage: Eukaryota > Metazoa > Chordata > Mammalia > Chiroptera > Rhinolophidae > Rhinolophus > Rhinolophus hipposideros. The sequence continues at coordinate 996,230 of NW_027668966.1, read as the reverse complement.
CCCTAACACCAAACCTAACCCTAACCCTAACCCTAAACCCTAATCCTAACCCTAACCCTAACCCTAACCCTAACCCTAACAACGGCAAGGTGTACTGGTCAGCGACGGGCAAGTTCTAGGCCTCGGACTAGAGGGAGCCATGGGCGTTGGTCTAGGGCCCGAGCTAGGGCTAGTGAGAGCGGTAGGTGTAGCGCTGGGGTAGGCATAAAGCAAGGGGTGGGTGTCGAGGTAAACCTCGTAGTAGGCCTAGGGCCAGGAGTGGGAGCTGTGGCTAGGGGTAGGGATGGGGGTGGGCCTATAAGTAGGGGGAGCTGTATAACCTGGGGTAGGGGTAGGACCAGAGGTAGTGCTAGGCGTAAGCCTAGGGCGAGGGGTAGTGCTCGGGGTAGAGTTAGTTGAAGGGCTAGTGTTTGGCAGAGGCCCACGGGCAGTGTTAGGGTTAGGGCTCATGTTAAGCCTAGGACTAGTGGTAGTGGTAGGGGTTGGCCGAGGACTAGGGGTAGGTGTCACGAAATGGCTCCGTGTAGTCCTAGGACTCCGAACGGATGTAGGGCTGATTAGGGAGTGGCTAAAGGTGGGTCCAGGGTGATTTCGTAGGACACGGGTTAGTGCTCTGGCTATCGGTAGGGCAAGGTGTACCGGTTGGCGACGGGCAAGTGCTAGGCTTCAGACTAGAGTGAGCACTGGGCGTTGGTCTAGGGCCCGAGGTAGGGCTAGTGGGAGCCGTAGGCGTAGCGCTGGGGTAGGCAAAGGGCAAGGGGTGGGTGTCGGGGTAAACCTCAAAGTAGGCCTAGGACCAGGAGTGGGAGCTGTGGCTAGGGGTAGGGATGGGGGTGGGCCTATGGGTAGGGGGAGCTGTAGGGACAGGGGTAGGGTAGACCAGAGGTAGTGCTAGGCGTAGGCCTAAAGCGAGGGGTAGTGCTCGGGGTAACCTAACCCTAAACCCAACCCTAACCCTAACACTAATTCTAACCCTAACCCTAACCCTAACACCAACCCTAACCCTAACCCTAACCATCACCCTATACCTAACACCAACCCTAACCCTAACCCTAACCCTAACCCTAACCCTAACGCCAACCCTAACCCTAACCCTAACCCTAACCCTAACCATAACCCTAACACCAACCCTAACCCTAACCCTAACCCTAACCCTAACACCAACCCTAACCCTAATCCTAACCCTAACCCTAAACCTAACACCAACCCTAACCCTAACCCTAACCCTAACCCTAACACCAACCCTAACCCTAACCCTAACCCTAACCCTAATCCTAACCCTATGCCTAACACGAACCCTAACCCTAATCCTAACACTAACCCTAACACCAACCCTAACCCTAACCCTAACCCTAAACCTAAACCTAACACCAACCCTAACCCTAACCCAAACCCTAACCCTAACACCAACCCTAACCCTAACCCTAACCATAACCCTAACACCAACCCTAACCCTAACCCTAACCCTAACCCTAACACCAACCCTAACCCTAATCCTAACCCTAACCCTAAACCTAACACCAACCCTAACCCTAACCCTAACCCTAACCCTAACACCAACCCTAACCCTAACCCTAACCCTAATTTTAACCCTATGCCTAACACGAACCCTAACCCTAATCCTAACACTAACCCTAACACCAACCCTAACCCTAACCCTAACCCTAAACCTAAACCTAACACCAACCCTAACCCTAACCCAAACCCTAAACCTAACACCAACCCTAACCCTAACCCTAATCCTAACCCTAACACCAACCCTAACCCTAACCCTAACCCTAACTCTAACCCTAACCCTAACCCTAACACCAACCCTAACCCTAACCCTAACCCTAACAAGGGCAAGGTGTACTGGTCAGCGACGGGCAAGTTCTAGGCCTCGGACTAGAAGGAGCCATGGGCGTTGGTCTAGGGCCCGAGCTAGGGCTAGTGAGAGCGGTAGGGGTAGCGCTGGGGTAGGCAAAGTCAAGGGGTGGGTGTCGAGGTAAACCTCGGAGTAGGCCTAGGGCCAGGAGTGGGAGCTGTGGCTAGTGGTAGGGTTGGGGGTGGGCCTATGGGTAGGGGGATCTGTAGGGCCAGGGGTAGTGGTAGGACCAGAGGTAGTGCTAGGCGTAGGCCTAGGGCGAGGGGTAGTGCTCGGGGTAGGGTTAGTTGAAGGGCTAGTGTTTGGCAGAGGCCCACGGGCAGTGTTAGGGTTAGGGCTCATGTTAAGCCTAGGACTAGTGGTAGTGGTAGGGGTTGGCCGAGGACTAGGGGTAGGTGTCACGAAATGGCTCCGTGTAGTCCTAGGACTCCGAACGGATGTAGGGCTGATTAGGGAGTGGCTAAAGGTGGGTCCAGGGTGATTTCGTAGGACACGGGTTAGAGCTCTGGCTATCGGTAGGGCAAGGTGTACCGGTTGGCGACGGGCAAGTGCTAGGCTTCAGACTAGAGTGAGCACTGGGCGTTGGTCTAGGGCCCGAGGTAGGGCTAGTGGGAGCCGTAGGCGTAGCGCTAGGGTAGGCAAAGGGCAAGGGGTGGGTGTCGGGGTAAACCTCAAAGTAGGCCTAGGACCAGGAGTGGGAGCTGTGGCTAGGGGTAGGGATGGGGGTGGGCCTATGGGTAGGGGGAGCTGTAGGGACAGGGGTAGGGTAGGACCAGAGGTAGTGCTAGGCGTAGGCCTAAAGCGAGGGGTAGTGCTCGGGGTAACCTAACCCTAACCCCAACCCTAACCCTAACACTAATTCTAACTCTAACCCTAACCCTAACACCAACCCTAACCCTAACCCTAACCCTAACCCTATACCTAACACCAACCCTAACTTTAACCCTAACCCTAACCCTAACACCAACCCTAACCCTAACCCTAACCCTAACACCAACCCTAACCCTAAACCTAACCCTAACCCTAACACCAACCCTAACCCTAATCCTAACCCTAACCCTAACCCTATGCCTAACACGAACCCTAACCCTAACCCTAACCCTATGCCTAACACGAACCCTAACCCTAACCCTAACCCTAACCCTAACCCCAACCCTAACCCTAACACTAATTCTAACCCTAACCCTAACCCTAACACCAACCCTAACCCTAACCCTAACCCTAACCCTATACCTAACACCAACCCTAACCCTAACCCTAACCCTAAACCTAACACCAACCCTAACCCTAACCCTAACCCTAACCCTAACCCTAACCCTAACACCAACCCTAACCCTAAAACTAACCCTAACCCTAACACCAACCCTAACCCTAATCCTAACCCTAACCCTAACCCTAACACCAACATTAAACCTAACCCTAACCCTAACCCTAACACCAACCCTAACCCTAACCCTAACCCTAACCCTAACCCTATGCCTAACACGAACCCTTACCCTAACCCTAACCCTAACACCAACCCTAACCCTAACCCTAACCCTAACCCTAAACCTAACACCAACCCTAACCCTAACCCAAACACTAACCCTAACACCAACCCTAACCCTAACCCTAACCCTAACCCTAACACCAACCCTAAACCTAACCCTAACCCTAACTCTAACCCTAACCCTAACCCTAACACCAACCCTAACCCTAACCCTAACCCTAACCCTAACACCAACCCTAACCCTAATCCTAACCCTAACCCTAACCCTAACACCAACCCTAACCCTAACCCTAACCCTAACCCTAACACCAACCCTAACCCTAACCCTAACCCTAACCCTAACCCTATGCCTAACCCCAACACTAACCCTAACCCTTACCCGAACCCTAACACCAACCCTAACCCTAATCCTAACCCTAACCCTAACCCTAACCCTAACACTAACCCTAACCCTAACCCTAACCCTAACACCAACCCTAAACCTAACCCTAACCCTAACCCTATACCTAACACCAACCCTAACCCTAACCCTAACCCTAACCCTAACACCAACCCTAACACTAACCCTAAACCTAAACCTAACCCTAACACCAACCCTAACCCTAATCCTAACCCTAACCCTAACCCTAACCCTAACCCTAACCCTAACACCAACCCTAACCCTAACCCTAACCTTAACCCTAACCCTAAACCTAACACCAACCCTAACCCGAACCCTAACCCTAACCATAACACCAAACCTAACCCTAACCCTAACCCTAAACCCTAATCCTAACCCTAACCCTAACCCTAACCCTAACCCTAACACTAACCCTAACCCTAACCCTAACCCTAACCCCAACCCTAACCGTAACCCTAACCCTAATCCTAACCCTATACCTAACACCAACCCTGACCCTAACCCTAACCCTAACCCTAACACCAACCCTAACCCTAACCCTAAACCTAACACCAATCCTAAGCCTAATCCTAACCCTAACCCTAACCCTAACAACAACCCTAACTGTAACCCTAACCCTAACCCTAACCCTAAACCTAACACCAACCCTAACCCTAACCCTAACTCTAACCCTAACACCTACACTAACCCTAACCCTAACCCTAAACCCTAATCCTAACCCTAACCCTAACCCTAACCCTAACCCTAACCCTAAAAAGGGCAAGATGTAGTGGTCAGCGACGGGCAAGTTCTAGGCCTCGGTCTAGAAGGAGCCATGTGCGTTGGTCTAGGGCCCGAGCTAGGGCTAGTGAGAGCGGTACGCATAGCGCTGGGGTAGGCATAGGGCAAGGGGTGGGTGTCGAGGTAAACCTCGGAGTAAACCTAGGGCCAGGATTGGGAGCTGTGGCTAGTGGTAGGGTCGGGGGTGGGCCTATGGGTAGGGGGAGCTGTAGGACCAGGGGTAGTGGTAGGACCAGAGGTAGTGCTAGGCGTAGGCCTAGGGCGAGGGGTAGTGCTCGGGGTAGGGTTAGTTGAAGGGCTAGTGTTTGGCAGAGGCCCACGGGCAGTGTTAGGGTTAGGGCTCATGTTAAGCCTAGGACTAGTGGTAGTGGTAGGGGTTGGCCGAGGACTAGGGGTAGGTGTCACGAAATGGCTCCGGGTAGTCCTAGGACTCCGAACGAATGTAGGGCTGGATTAGGGTGTGGCTAATGGTGGGTCCAGGGTGATTTCGTAGGACACGGGTTAGTGCTCTGGCTATCGGTAGGGCAAGGTGTACCGGTTGGCGACGGGCAAGTGCTAGGCTTCGGACTAGAGTGAGCACTGGGCGTTGGTCTAGGGCCCGAGGTAGGGCTAGTGGGAGCGGTAGGAGTAGCGCTCGGGTAGGCAAAGGGCAAGGGGTGGATGTCGGGGTAAACCTCGGAGTAGGCCTAGGACCAGGAGTGGGAGCTGTGGCTAGGGGTAGGGATGGGGGTGGGCCTATGGGTAGGGGGAGCTGTAGGGACAGGGGTTGGGGTAGGACCAGAGGTAGTGCTAGGCGTAGGCCTAGGGCGAGGGGTAGTGCTCGGGGTAACTAACCCTAACCCTAAACCTAACCCTAACCCTAACACTAACCCTAACCCTAACCCTAACCCTAACACCAACCCTAACCCTAATCCTAAACCTAACCCTAACCCTAACCCTAATACTAACCCTAACCCTAACCCTACCCTAACACCAACCCTAACCCTAAACTTAACCCTAACCCTAACCCTATACCTAACACCAACCCTAACCCTAACCCTAACCCTAACACCAACCCTAATCGTAACCCTAACCCTAACCCTAACCCTAACACCAAACCTAACCCTAATCCTAACCCTAACCCTAACCCTAACCCTAACCCTAACCCTAACCCTAACACCAACCCTAACCCTAACCCTAACCCTAACCCTAAACCTAACACCAACCCTAACCCTAACCCTAACCCTAACCCTAACACCAAACCTAACCCTAACCCTAACCCTAAACCCTAATCCTAACCCTAACCCTAACCCTAACCCTAACAACGGCAAGGTGTACTGGTCAGCGACGGGCAAGTTCTAGGCCTCGGACTAGAGGGAGCCATGGGCGTTGGTCTAGGGCCCGAGCTAGGGCTAGTGAGAGCGGTAGGTGTAGCGCTGGGGTAGGCATAAAGCAAGGGGTGGGTGTCGAGGTAAACCTCGTAGTAGGCCTAGGGCCAGGAGTGGGAGCTGTGGCTAGGGGTAGGGATGGGGGTGGGCCTATAAGTAGGGGGAGCTGTATAACCAGGGGTAGGGGTAGGACCAGAGGTAGTGCTAGGCGTAAGCCTAGGGCGAGCGGTAGTGCTCGGGGTAGGGTTAGGTTAAGGGCTAGTGGTTGGCAGAGGCCCACGTCAGTGTTAGGGTTAGGGCTCATGTTAGGCCTAGGACTAGTGGTAGTGGTAGGGGTTGGCCGAGGGCTAGGGGTAGGTGTCACGTGACGGCTCCGAGTAGTCCTAGGACTCGGAACGGGTGTAGGGCTGGATTAGGGTGTGGTAAGGGTGGGTCCAGGGTGATTTCGTAGGATACGGGTTAGTGTTCTGGCTATTGGTAGGCAAGGTGTACAGGTCGGAGACGGGCAAGTGCTAGGCTTCGGACTAGAGTGAGCACTGGGCGTTGGACTAGGGCCCGAGCTAGGGCTAGTGGGAGCTGTAGGCGTAGAACTGGGGTAGGCATAGGGCAAGGGGTGGGTGTCGGGGTAAACCTCGGAGTAGGCTTTGGGCCAGAGGTTGGAGTTGTGGCTAGGGGTAGGGATGGGGGTGGGCCTATAAGTAGGGGGAGCTGTAGGGCCAGGGGTAGGGGTAGGACCAGAGGTAGTGCTAGGCGTAAGCCTTGGGAGAGGGGTAGTTCTCGGGGTAGGGTTAGGTGAAGGGCTAGTGGTAGGCAGAGTCCCACGGGCAGTGTTAGGTTTAGGGCTCATGTTAGACCTAGAACTAGTGGTAGTGGTAGGGGATGGCCGAGGGCTAGGGGTAACTGTCACGGGAGGGCTCCGGGTAGTCCTAGGACTCCTAACGGATGTGGGCTGGATTAGGGTGTGGCTAATGGTGGGTCCAGGGTGATTTCGTAGGACACGGGTTAGTGCTCTGGCTATCGGTAGGGCAAGGTGTACCGGTTGGCGACGGGCAAGTGCTAGGCTTCGGACTAGAGTGAGCACTGGGAGTTGGTCTAGGGCCCGAGGTAAGGCTAGTGGGAGCGGTAGGCGTAGCGCTATGGTAGGCAAAGGGCAAGGGGTGGGTGTCGGTGTAAACCTCGGAGTAGGCCTAGGACCAGGAGTGGGAGCTGTGGCTAGGGGTAGGGATGGGGGTGGGACTATGGGTAGGGGGAGCTGTAGGGACAGGGGTAGGGGTAGGACCAAAGGTAGTGCTAGGGGTAGGCCTAGGGCGAGGGGTAGTGCTCGGGGTAACCTAACCCTAACACTAACCCTAACACTACCCCTAACCCTAACCCTAACCCTAACATCAACCCTAACCCTAACACTAACCCTAACCTTAACCCTAACCCTAACCCTAACACCAACCCTAACCCTAACCCTAAACCTAACCCTAACCCTAACCCTAACCCTAACACCAACCCTAACCCTAACCCTAACCCTAACACCAACCCTAACCCTAACCCTAACCCTAACCCTAACCCTAACCCTAACACCAACCCTAACCCTAAACCTAACCCTAACCCTAACACCAACCCTAACCCTAATCCTAACCCTAACCCTAACCCTATGCCTAACACGAACCCTAACCCTAACCCTAACCCTATGCCTAACACGAACCCTAACCCTAACCCTAACCCTAACCCTAACCCCAACCCTAACCCTAACACTAATTCTAACCCTAACCCTAACCCTAACACCAACCCTAACCCTAACCCTAACCCTAACCCTATACCTAACACCAACCCTAACCCTAACACTAACCCTAAACCTAACACCAACCCTAACCCTAACCCTAACCCTAACCCTAACCCTAACACCAACCCTAACCCTAAACCTAACCCTAACCCTAACACCAACCCTAACCCTAATCCTAACCCTAACCCTAACCCTAACACCAACCTTAAACCTAACCCTAACCCTAACCCTAACACCAACCCTAACCCTAACCCTAACCCTAACCCTAACCCTATGCCTAACACGAACCCTAACCCTAACCCTAACCCTAACACCAACCCTAACCCTAACCCTAAACCTAACACCAACCCTAACCCAAACACTAACCATAACACCAACCCTAACCCTAACCCTAACCCTAACCCTAACACCAACCCTAACCGTAACCCTAACACTAAATCTAACCCTAACCCTAACCCTAACACCAACCCTAACCCTAACCCTAACCCTAACACCAACCCTAACCCTAATCCTAACCCTAACCCTAACCCTAACCCTAACCCTAACCCTAACCCTAACACCAACCCTAATTCTAAACCTAACCCTAACCCTAACACCAACCCTAACCCTAATCCTAACCCTAACCCTAACCCTAACACCAACATTAAACCTAACCCTAACCCTACCCCTAACACCAACCCTAACCCTAACCCTAACCCTAACCCTAACCCTATGCCTAACACGAACCCTAACCCTAACCCTAACCCTAACACCAACCCTAACCCTAACCCTAACCCTAACCCTAAACCTAACACCAACCCTAACCCTAACCCAAACACTAACCCTAACACCAACCCTAACCCTAACTCTAACCCTAACCCTAACACCAACCCTAACCCTAACCCTAACCCTAACTCTAACCCTAACCCTAACCCTAACACCAACCCTAACCCTAACCCTAACCCTAACACCAACCCTAACCCTAATCCTAACCCTAACCCTAACCCTAACACCAACCCTAACCCTAACCCTAACCCTAACCCTAACACCAACCCTAACCCTAACCCTAACCCTAACCCTAACCCTATGCCTAACACCAACACTAACCCTAACCCTTACCCGAACCCTAACACCAACCCTAACCCTAATCCTAACCCTAACCCTAACCATAAACCCTAACACTAACCCTAACCCTAACCCTAACCCTAACACCAACCCTAAACCTAACCCTAACCCTAACCCTATACCTAACACCAACCCTAACCCTAACCCTAACCCTAACCCTAACACCAACCCTAACACTAACCCTAAACCTAAACCTAACCCTAACACCAACCCTAACCCTAATCCTAACCCTAAACCTAACCCTAACCCTAACCCTAACCCTAACCTTAACCCTAACCCTAAACCTAACACCAACCCTAACCCGAACCCTAACCCTAACCATAACACCAAACCTAACCCTAACCCTAACCCTAAACCCTAATCCTAACCCTAACCCTAACCCTAACCCTAACACTAACCCTAACCCTAACCCTAACACTAACCCCAACCCTAAACGTAACCCTAACCCTAATCCTAACCCTATACCTAACACCAACCCTGACCCTAACCCTAACCCTAACCCTAACACCAACCCTAACCCTAACCCTAAACCTAACACCAATCCTAAGCCTAATCCTAACCCTAACCCTAACCCTAACAACAACCCTAACTGTAACCCTAACCCTAACCCTAACCCTAAACCTAACACCAACCCTAACCCTAACCCTAACCCTAACCCTAACACCTACACTAACCCTAACCCTAACCCTAAACCCTAATCCTAACCCTAATCCTAACCCTAACCCTAACCCTAACCCTAACAAGGGCAAGATGTAGTGGTCAGCGACGGGCAAGTTCTATGCCTCGGACTACAAGGAGCCATGTGCGTTGGTCTAGGGCCCGAGCTAGGGCTAGTGAGAGCGGTATGCGTAGCGCTGGGGTAGGCATAGGGCAAGGGGTGGGTGTCGAGGTAAACCTCGGAGTAGGCCTAGGGCCAGGAGTGGGAGCTGTGGCTAGGGGTAGGGATGGGGGTGGGCCTATAAGTAGGGGGATATGTAGGGCCAGGGGTAGGGGTAGGACCAGAGGTAGTGCTAGGCGTAGGCCTAGGGCGAGGGGTAGTGCTCGGGGTAACCTAACCCTAACCCAAACCCTAACACCAACCCTAACCCTAAACCTAACCCTAACCCTAACACCAACCCTAACCCTAATCCTAACCCTAACCCTAACCCTAACACCAACCTTAAACCTAACCCTAACCCTAACCCTAACACCAACCATAACCCTAACCCTAACCCTAACCCTAACCCTATGCCTAACACGAACCCTAACCCTAACCCTAACCCTAACACCAACCCTAACCCTAACCCTAACCCTAAACCTAACACCAACCCTAACCCTAACCCAAACACTAACCATAACACCAACCCTAACCCTAACCCTAACCCTAACCCTAACACCAACCCTAACCCTAACCCTAACACTAAATCTAACCTTAACCCTATCCCTAACACCAACCCTAACCCTAACCCTAATCCTAACCCTAACACCAACCCTAACCCTAATCCTAACCCTAACCCTAACCCTAACACCAACCCTAACCCTAACCCTAACCCTAACCCTAACACCAACCCTAACCCTAACCCTAACCCTAACCCTAACCCTAACCTAACACCAACACTAACCCTAACCCTTACCCGAACCCTAACACCAACCCTAACCCTAATCCTAACCCTAACCCTAACCCTAACACCAACCCTAACCCTAACCCTAACCCTAACACCAACCCTAACCCTAACCCTAACCCTAACCCTATGCCTAACACGAACCCTAACCCTAACCCTAACCCTAACCCAAACACCAACCCTAAACCTAATCCTAATTCTAACCCTAACCCTAACCCTAACCCTAACCCTAACCCTAACACCAACCCTAACCCTAACCCTAACCCTAACACCAACCCTACCCTAATCCTAACCCTAACCCTAACCGTAACACCAACCCTAACCCTAACCCTAACCCTAACCCTAACCCTAACACCAACCCTAACCCTAATCCTAACCCTAACCTTAACCCTAACCCTACCCTAACACCAACCCTAACCCTAACCCTAACCCTAACCCTATACCTAACACCAACCCTAACCCTAACTCTAACCGTAACCCTAACACGAACCCTAACCGTAACCCTAACCCTAACCCTAACCCTAACACCAACCCTAACCCTAATCCTAACCCTAACCCTAACCCTAACCCTAACCCTAACCCTAACACCAACCCTAACCCTAACCCTAACCCTAACCCTAACCCTAACCCTAAACCTAACACCAACCCTATCCCTAAACCTAACCCTAAACCCTAATCCTAAACCTAACCCTAACCCTAAAACTAACCCTAACCCTAACCCTAACAAGGGCAAGGTGTACTGGTCAGCGACGGGCAAGTTCTAGGCCTCGGACTAGAGGGAGCACTGGGCGTTTGTCTAGGGCCCGAGGTAGGGCTAGTGGGAGCGGTAGGCGTAGCGCTGGGGTAGGCAAAGGGCAAGGGGTGGGTGTAGGGGTAAACCTCGGAGTAGGCCTAGGACCAGGAGTGGGAGCTGTGGCTAGGGGTAGGGATGGGGGTGGGCCTATGGGTAGGGGAAGCTGTAGGGACAGGGGTAGGGGTAGGACCAGAGGTAGTGCTAGGCGTAGGACTAGGGCGAGGGGTAGTGCTCGGGGTAACCTAACCCTAACCCTAACCCTAACCCTAACACTAACACTAACCCTAACCCTAACCCTAACCCTAACACCAACCCGAACCCTAACCCTAACCCTAACCCTATACCTAACACCAACCCTAACCCTAACCCTAACCCTAACCCTAACACCAACCCTAACCCTGACCCTAATCCTAACCCTAACCCTGACACCAACCATAACCCTAACCCTAACCCTAAACCTAACACCAACCCTAACCCTAACCCTAACCCTAACCCTAACCCTAACCCTATGCCTAACACCAACACTAACCCTAACCCTAACCTTAACCCTAACACCAACCCTAACCCTAATCCTAACCCTAACCCTAACCCTAACCCTAACACTAACCCTAACCCTAACCCTACCCTAACACCAACCCTAACCTTAACCCTTTCCCTAACCCTATACCTAACACCAACCCTAACCCTAACCCTAACCCTAACCCTAACACCAACCCTAACCGTAACCCTAACCCTAACCCTAACCCTAACACCAACCCTAACCCTAATCCTAACCCTAACCCTAACCCTAACCCTAACCCTAACACCAACCCTAACCCTAACCCTAACCCTAACCCTAACCCTAAACCTAACACCAACCCTAACCCTAACCCTAACCCTAACCCTAACCCTAACCCTAACACCAAACCTAACCCTAACCCTAACCCTAAACCCTAATCCTAAACCTAACCCTAACTCTAAAACTAACCCTAACCCTAACCCTAACAAGGGCAAGGTGTACTGGTCAGCGACGGGCAAGTTCTAGGCCTCGGACTAGAGGGAGCCATGGGCGTTGGTCTAGGGCCCGAGCTCGGGCTAGTGAGAGCGGTAGGCGTAGCGCTGGGGTAGGCATAGAGCAAGGGGTGGGTGTCGAGGTAAACCTCGGAGTAGGCCTAGGGCTAGGAGTGGGAGCTGTGGCTAAAGGTAGGGATGGGTGTGGGCCTATAAGTAGGGGGAGCTGTAGGGCCAGGGGTAGGGGTAAGACCAGAGGTAGTGCTAGGCGTAAGCCTAGGGCGAGGGGTAGTGCTCGGGGTAGGGTTAGGTGAAGGGCTAGTGGTTGGCAGAGGCCCACGGGCAGTGTTAGGGTTAGGGCTCATGTTAGGCCTAGGACTAGTGGTAGTGGTAGGGGTTGGCCGAGGGCTAGGGGTAGGTGTCACAGGAGGGCTCCGAGTAGTCCTAGGACTCAAAACAGTTGTAGGGCTGGATTAGGGTGTGGTAAGGGTGGGTCCAGGGTGATTTCGTAGGACACGGGTTAGTGTTCTGGCTATGGGTAGGCAAGGTGTACTGGTCGGAGACGGGCAAGTGCTAGGCTTCGGACTAGAGTGAGCACTGGGCGTTGGACTAGGGCCCGAGCTAGGGCTAGTGGGAGCGGTAGGCGTAGCACTGGGGTAGACATAGGGCAAGGGGTGGGTGTCGGGGTAAATCTCGGAGTAGGCTTTGGGCCAGATGTTGGAGTTGTGGCTAGGGGTAGGGATAAGGGTGGGCCTATAAGTAGGGGGAGCTGTAGGGCCAGGGGTAGGGGTAGGACCAGAGGTAGTGCTAGGCATAAGCCTAGGGCGAGGGGTAGTGCTCGGTGTAGGGTTAGGTGAAGGGCTAGTGGTTGGCAGAGGCCAACGGGCAGTGTTACGTTTAGAGCTCATGTTAGGCCTGGGACTAGTGGTAGTGGTAGGGGATGGCCGAGGGCTAGGGGTAACTTTCACGGGAGGGCTCCGGGTAGTCCTAGGACTCCGAACGGATGTAGGGCTGGATTAGGGTGTGGCTAATGGTGGGTCCAGGGTGATTTCGTCGGACACGGGTTAGTGCTCTGGCTATCGGTAGGGCAAGGTGTACCGGTTGGCGACGGGCAAGTGCTAGGCTTCGGATTAGAGTGAGCACTGGGCGTTCGTCTAGGGCCCGAGGTAGAGCTAGTGGGAGCGGTAGGCGTAGTGCTATGGTAGGCAAAGGGCAAGGGGTGGGTGTCAAGGTAAACCTCGTAGTAGGCCTAGGACCAGGAGTGGGAGCTGTGGCTAGGGGTAGGGATGGGGGTGGGCCTATGGGTAGGGAAAGCTGTAGGGACAGGGGTAGGGGTAGGACCAGAGGTAGTGCTAGGCGTAGGCCTAGGGCGAGGTGTAGTGCTCGGGGTAACCTAACCCTAACCCTAACCCTAACCCTAACACTAATCCTAACCCTAACCCTAACCCTAACACCAACCCTAACACTAACCCTAACACTAACCCTAACCCTAACCCTAACCCTAACACCAACCCTATCCCTAACCCTAACCCTAACCCTAATACCAACCCTAACCCTAATCCTAACCCTAACCCTAACCCTAACACCAACCCTAACCCTAACCCTAACCCTAACACCAACCCTAACCCTAACCCTAACCCTAACCCTATGCCTAACACGAACCCTAACCCTAACCCTAACCCTAACCCTAACACCAACCCTAACCCTAATCCTAACCCTAACCCTAACCCTAACCCTAACCCTAACACCAACCCTAACCCTAACCCTAACCCTAAACCCTAATCCTAACCCTAACCCTAACCCTAACCCTAACCCTAACAAGGGCAAGGTGTACTGGTCAGCGACGGGCAAGTTCTAGGCCTCGGACTAGAAGGAGCCATGTGCGTTGGTCTAGGGCCCGAGCTAGGGCTAGTGAGAGCGGTAGGCGTAGCGCTGGGGTAGGCATAGGGCAAGGGGTGGGTGTCGAGGTAAACCTCGGAGTAAGCCTAGGGCCAGGAGTGGGAGCTGTTGCTAGTGGTAGGGTTGGGGGTGGGCCTATGGGTAGGGGGAGCTGTAGGGCCAGGGTTAGGGGCAGGACCAGAGGTAGTGCTAGGCGTAGGCCTAGGGCGAAAGGTAGTGCTCGGGGTAGGGTTAGGTGAATGGCTAGTGGTTGGCAGAGGCCCACGGGCAGTGTTACGGTTAGGGCTCATGTTAGGCCTAGGACTAGTGGTAGTAGTAAAGGATTGCCGAGGGCTAGGGGTAGGTGTCACGGGAGGGCTCCGGGTAGTCCTAGGACTCCGAACGGATGTGGGTCATGATTAGGGTGTGGCTAATGGTGCGTCCAGGGTGATTTCGTAGGACACGGGTTAGTGTTCTGGCTATCGGTAGGCAAGGTGTACTGGTCGGCGACGGGCAAGTGCTAGGCTTCGGACTAGAGTACGCACTGGGCGTTGGTCTAGGGCCTGAGGTAGGGCTAGTGGGTGCGGTAAACATAGCGCTGGGGTAGGCAAAGGGCAAGGGGTGGGTGTCGGGGTAAACCACGGAGTAAGCCTAGGACCAGGAGTGGGAGCTGTGACTAGGGATAGGTATGGCAATGGGCCTATGGGTAGGGAGAGCTGTAGGGCCAGGGGTAGGGGTAGGACCAGAGGTAGTGCTAGGCGTTGGCCTAGGGCGAGGGGTAGTGCTCAGGGTAACCTAACCGTAAACCTAACCCTATTCCTAACACTAACCATAACTCTAACACCAACCCTAAACCTAACCCTAACCCTAATTCTAAACCTAACACCAACCCTAACCCTAACCCAAACCCTAACCCTAACACCAACCCTAAACCTAACCCTAACCCTAATTCTAAACCTAACACCAACCCTAACCCTAACCCTAACCCTAACACCAACCCTAACCCTAACCCTAACCCTAACCCTAACCCTAACCCTAACACCAACCCTAACCCTAAACCTAACCCTAACCCTAACACCAACCCTAACCCTAATCCTAACCCTAACCCTAACCCTATGCCTAACACGAACCCTAACCCTAACCCTAACCCTATGCCTAACACGAACCCTAACCCTAACCCTAACCCTAACACTAACCCTAACCCTAACCCTACCCTAACACCAACCCTAACCCTAACCCTTTCCCTAACCCTATACCTAACACCAACCCTAACCCTAACCCTAACCCTAACCCTAACACCAACCCTAACCCTAATCCTAACCCTAACCCTAACCCTAACCCTAACCCTAACACCAACCCTAACCCTAACCCTAACCCTAACCCTAACCCTAAACCTAACACCAACCCTAACCCTAACCCTAACCCTAACCCTAACCCTAACCCTAACCCTAACACCAAACCTAACCCTAACCCTAACCCTAAACCCTAATCCTAAACCTAACCCTAACTCTAAAACTAACCCTAACCCTAACCCTAACAAGGGCAAGGTGTACTGGTCAGCGACGGGCAAGTTCTAGGCCTCGGACTAGAGGGAGCCATGGGCGTTGGTCTAGGGCCCGAGCTCGGGCTAGTGAGAGCGGTAGGCGTAGCGCTGGTGTAGGCATAGAGCAAGGGGTGGGTGTCGAGGTAAACCTCGGAGTAGGCCTAGGGCTAGGAGTGGGAGCTGTGGCTAAAGGTAGGGATGGGTGTGGGCCTATAAGTAGGGGGAGCTGTAGGGCCAGGGGTAGGGGTAGGACCAGAGGTAGTGCTAGGCGTAAGCCTAGGGCGAGGGGTAGTGCTCGGGGTAGGGTTAGGTGAAGGGCTAGTGGTTGGCAGAGGCCCACGGGCAGTGTTAGGGTTAGGGCTCATGTTAGGCCTAGGACTAGTGGTAGTGGTAGGGGTTGGCCGAGGGCTAGGGGTAGGTGTCACAGGAGGGCTCCGAGTAGTCCTAGGACTCAAAACAGGTGTAGGGCTGGATTAGGGTGTGGTAAGGGTGGGTCCAGGGTGATTTCGTAGGACACGGGTTAGTGTTCTGGCTATGGGTAGGCAAGGTGTACTGGTCGGAGACGGGCAAGTGCTAGGCTTCGGACTAGAGTGAGCACTGGGCGTTGGACTAGGGCACGAGCTAGGGCTAGTGGGAGCGGTAGGCGTAGCACTGGGGTAGACATAGGGCAAGGGGTGGGTGTCGGGGTAAATCTCGGAGTAGGCTTTGGGCCAGATGTTGGAGTTGTGGCTAGGGGTAGGGATAAGGGTGGGCCTATAAGTAGGGGGAGCTGTAGGGCCAGGGGTAGGGGTAGGACCAGAGGTAGTGCTAGGCATAAGCCTAGGGCGAGGGGTAGTGCTCGGGGTAGGGTTAGGTGAAGGGCTAGTGGTTGGCAGAGGCCCACGGGCAGTGTTACGTTTGGAGCTCATGTTAGGCCTGGGACTAGTGGTAGTGGTAGGGGATGGCCGAGGGCTAGGGGTAACTTTCACGGGAGGGCTCCGGGTAGTCCTAGGACTCCGAACGGATGTAGGGCTGGATTAGGGTGTGGCTAATGGTGGGTCCAGGGTGATTTCGTAGGACACGGGTTAGTGCTCTGGCTATCGGTAGGGCAAGGTGTACCGGTTGGCGACGGGCAAGTGCTAGGCTTCGGATTAGAGTGAGCACTGGGCGTTCGTCTAGGGCCCGAGGTAGAGCTAGTGGGAGCGGTAGGCGTAGTGCTATGGTAGGCAAAGGGCAAGGGGTGGGTGTCAAGGTAAACCTCGTAGTAGGCCTAGGACCAGGAGTGGGAGCTGTGGCTAGGGGTAGGGATGGGGGTGGGCCTATGGGTAGGGAAAGCTGTAGGGACAGGGGTAGGGGTAGGACCAGAGGTAGTGCTAGGCGTAGGCCTAGGGCGAGGGGTAGTGCTCGGGGTAACCTAACCCTAACCCTAACCCTAACCCTAACACTAATCCTAACCCTAACCCTAACCCTAACACCAACCCTAACACTAACCCTAACACTAACCCTAACCCTAACCCTAACCCTAACACCAACCCTATCCCTAACCCTAACCCTAACCCTAATACCAACCCTAACCCTAATCCTAACCCTAACCCTAACCCTAACACCAACCCTAACCCTAACCCTAACCCTAACACCAACCCTAACCCTAACCCTAACCCTAACCCTATGCCTAACACGAACCCTAACCCTAACCCTAACCCTAACCCTAACACCAACCCTAACCCTAATCCTAACCCTAACCCTAACCCTAACCCTAACCCTAACACCAACCCTAACCCTAACCCTAACCCTAAACCCTAATCCTAACCCTAACCCTAACCCTAACCCTAACCCTAACAAGGGCAAGGTGTACTGGTCAGCGACGGGCAAGTTCTAGGCCTCGGACTAGAAGGAGCCATGTGCGTTGGTCTAGGGCCCGAGCTAGGGCTAGTGAGAGCGGTAGGCGTAGCGCTGGGGTAGGCATAGGGCAAGGGGTGGGTGTCGAGGTAAACCTCGGAGTAAGCCTAGGGCCAGGAGTGGGAGCTGTTGCTAGTGGTAGGGTTGGGGGTGGGCCTATGGGTAGGGGGAGCTGTAGGGCCAGGGTTAGGGGCAGGACCAGAGGTAGTGCTAGGCGTAGGCCTAGGGCGAAAGGTAGTGCTCGGGGTAGGGTTAGGTGAATGGCTAGTGGTTGGCAGAGGCCCACGGGCAGTGTTACGGTTAGGGCTCATGTTAGGCCTAGGACTAGTGGTAGTAGTAAAGGATTGCCGAGGGCTAGGGGTAGGTGTCACGGGAGGGCTCCGGGTAGTCCTAGGACTCCGAACGGATGTGGGTCATGATTAGGGTGTGGCTAATGGTGCGTCCAGGGTGATTTCGTAGGACACGGGTTAGTGTTCTGGCTATCGGTAGGCAAGGTGTACTGGTCGGCGACGGGCAAGTGCTAGGCTTCGGACTAGAGTACGCACTGGGCGTTGGTCTAGGGCCTGAGGTAGGGCTAGTGGGTGCGGTAAACATAGCGCTGGGGTAGGCAAAGGGCAAGGGGTGGGTGTCGGGGTAAACCACGGAGTAAGCCTAGGACCAGGAGTGGGAGCTGTGACTAGGGATAGGTATGGCAATGGGCCTATGGGTAGGGAGAGCTGTAGGGCCAGGGGTAGGGGTAGGACCAGAGGTAGTGCTAGGCGTTGGCCTAGGGCGAGGGGTAGTGCTCAGGGTAACCTAATCGTAAACCTAACCCTATTCCTAACACTAACCATAACTCTAACACCAACCCTAAACCTAACCCTAACCCTAATTCTAAACCTAACACCAACCCTAACCCTAACCCAAACCCTAACCCTAACACCAACCCTAACCCTAACCCTAACCCTAAACCCTAAACCTAACCCTAATTCTAACACTAACCCTAAACCTAAACCTAACACCAACCCTAACCCTAACCCTAACCCTAACCCTAACCCTAACCCTAACACCAACCCTAACCCTAACCCTAACCCTAATCCTAACCCTAAACCTAACACCAACCCTAACCCTATCCCTAACCCTAACAAGGGCAAGGTGTACTGGTCAGCGACGGGCAAGTCTAGGCCTCGGACTAGAGGGAGCCGTGGGCGTTGGTCTAGGGCCCGAGCCTGGGCTAGTGGGAGCGGTAGGCATAGCGCTGGAGTAGGCATAGGGCAAGGGGTGTGTGTCGGGGTAAACCTCTGAGTAGGCCTAGTGCCAGGAGTTGGAGCTGTGGCTAGGGGTAGGGATGGGTGTGGGCCTATAAGTAGGGGGAGCTGTAGGGCCAGGGGAAGCGGTAGGACCAGAGGTAGTGCTAGGCGTTAGCCTAGGGCGAGGGGTAGTGCTCTGTGTAGGGTTAGGTGAAGGGCTTGTGGTTGGCTGATGCCCACGGGCAGTGTTAGTCTTAGGGCTCATGTTAGGCCTAGGACTAGTGGTAGTGGTAGGGGTTGGCCGAGGGCTAGGGTTAGGTGTCACGGGAGGGCTGCGGGTAGTCCTAGGACTCAAAACGGGTGTAGGGCTGGATTAGCGTGTGGTAAGGGTGGGTCCAGGGTGATTTCGTAGGACACGGGTTACTGCTCTGGCTAACGGTAGGGCAAGGTGTACTGGTCGGCGACGGGCAAGTGCTAGGCCTCGGACTAGATGAGCACTGGGCTTTGGTCTAGGTCCCGAGCTAGGGCTAGTGGGAGCGATAGGCGTAGCGCTGGGGTAGGCATAGGGAAAGGGGTGGGTGTCGGGGTAAACCTCGGATTAGGCTTTGGCCAGAGGTTGGAGTTTTGGCTAGGGGTAGGGATGGGGGTGGGCCTATTAGTAGGGGGTGCTGTAGGGCCAGGGGTAGGGCTAGGACCAGAGGTAGTGCTAGGCGTAAGCCTAGGGTGAGGGGTAGTGCTCGGGGTAGGTTTAGGTGAAGGGCTAGTGGTTGGCAAAGGCCCACGGACAGTGTTAGGGTTAGGGCTCATGTTAGGCCTAGGACTAGTGGTAGTGGTAGGGGATAGACGAGGGCTAGGGGTAGGTGTCACGGGAGGACTCCGGGTAGTCCTAGGACTCCGAACGGATGTGGGGCATGATTAGGGTGTGGCTAATGGTGGGTCCAGGGTGATTTCGTAGGACAAGGGTTAGTAATCTGGCTTTCGGTAGGGCAGGGTGTATTGGTCGGTGACGGGCAAGTGCTAGGCTTCGAACTAGAGTGAGCACTGGGCGTTGGTCTAGGGCCCGAGGTAGGGCTAGTGGGAGCGGTAGGCGTAGCGCTGTGGTAGGCAAAGGGGAAGGGGTGGGTGTCGCGGTAAACCTCGGAGTAGGCCTACAACCAGGAGTGGGAGCTGTGTCTAGGGGTAGGGATGGGGTTGGGCCTATGGTTAGGGGGAGCTGTAGGGCCAGGGGTTGGGGTAGGACCAGATGTAGTGCCAGGCGTACGCCTAGGGCGAGGGGTAGTGCTCGGGGTGACCTAACCCTAACCCTAACCCTAACCCTAACCCTACCCCTAACACCAACCATAACCCTAATCCTAACCCTAACCCTAACACCAACCCTAACCCTAACACCAACCCTAACCTAATCCGAACCCTAAACCTAACACCAACCCTAACCCTAACCCTAACCCTAAACCCTAACACTAACCCTTACCCTAACCCTAACAAGGGCAATGTGTACTAGTCACCGACGGGCAAGTTCTAGGCCTCGGACTAGAGGGAGCCATGGGCGTTGGTCTAGGGCCCGAGCTAGGGCTACTTGGAGCGGTAGGCGTAGCGCTGGGGAAGGTATAGGGCAAGGGGTGGGTGTCGAGGTAAACCTCGGAGTAGGCCTAGGGCCAGGATTGGGAGCTGTGGCTAGGGGTAGGGGTGGGGGTGGGCCTATGGGTAGGGGGAGCTGTAGGGCCAGGGGTAGTGGTAGGACCAGAGGTAGTGCTAGGCGTAGGCCTAGGGCGAGGGGTAGTGCTCGGGGTAGGGTTAGTTGAAGGGCTAGTGTTTGGCAGAGGCCCACGGGCAGTGTTAGGGTTAGGGCTCATGTTAAGCCTAGGACTAGTGGTAGTGGTAGGGGTTGGCCGAGGGCTGGGTGTAGGTGTCACGAAATGGCTCCAGGTAGTCCTAGGACTCGGAACAGGTGTAGAACTGTATTAGGGTGTGGTAAGTGTGGGTCCAGGGTGATTTCGTAGGACACGGGTTACTGCTCTGGCTAACGGTAGGGCAAGGTGTACTGGTCGGCCTCGGGCAACTGGTAGGCCTCTGACTAGAGAGAGCACTGGGCGTTGGTCTAGGGCCCGAGCTAGGGCTAGTGGGAGCGGTAGGCGTAGCGCTGGGGTAGGCATAGGGCAAGGGGTGGGTGTCGGCGTAAACTTCAGAGTAGGCTTTGGGCCAGGAGTTCGAGTTTTGGCTAGGGGTAGGGATGGGGGTGGGCCCAGAAGTAGGGGGAGCTGTAGGGCCAGGGGTAGGGGTAGGACCAGAGGTAGTGCTAGGCATAGGCCTAGGGCGAGTGTAGTGCTCGGGGTAGGGTTAGTTGAAGGGGTAGTGGTTGGCAGAGACCCAAGGGCAGTGTTAGGGTTAGGGCTCACGTTAAGCCCAGGACTAGTGGTAGTGGTAGGAGTTGACCGAGGGCTAGGGGTAGGTGTCACGGGAGGGCTCCGGGTAGTCCTAAGACTCAGAACAGGTGTAGGGCTGGATTAGGGTGTGGCTAATTGTGGATCCAGGGTGATTACGTAGGACAAGGGTTAGTGATCTGGCTATCGGTAGGGCAAGGTGTACTGATCGGTGACGGCCAAGTGCTAGGCTTCGGACGAGAGTGAGCACTGGGCGTTGGTCTAGGGCCCGAGGTAGGGCTAGTGGGAGCGGTAGGCGTAGCGCTGTTGTAGGCAAAGGGCAAGGGGTGTGTGTCGGGGTAAACCTCGGAGTAGGCCTAGGACCAGGAGTGGGAGCTGTGGCTAGGGGTAGGGATGGGGGTGGGCCTATGGGTAGGGGGAGCTGTAGGGCCAGGAGTAGGGGTAGGACCAGATGTTGTGCCAGGCGTAAACCTAGGGCGAGGGGTAGTGCTCGGGGTAACCTAACCCTAACCCTAACCCTAACCCTAACCCTAACCCTAACACCAACCCTAACCCTAACCCTAACACCAACCCTAACCCTAATCCTAAACCTAACCCTAACCCTAACACCAACCCTAACCCTAACCCTAACCCTAACCCTAACACCAACCCTAACCCTAACCCTAACCCTAACCCTAACCCTATGCCTAACACCAACCCTACCCCTAACCCTAACCCTAACCCTAACACCAACCCTAACACCAACCCTAACCCTAACCCTAACCATAACCCTAACACCAACCCTAACCCTAACCCTAACCCTAACCCTAACCCTAACCCTAACCCTAACACCAACCCTAACCCTAATCCTAATCCTAACCCTAACCCTAACCCTAACCCTAACACCAACCCTAACCCTAACCCTAACCCTAACCCTAACCCTAACCCTAAACCTAACACCAACCCTAACCCTAACCCTAACCCTAACCCTAACACCAACCCTAACCCTAACCCTAACCCTAAACCCTAATCCTAACCCTAACCCTAAACCTAACACTAACCCTAACCCTAATCCTAACAAGGGCAAGGTGTACTGGTCAGCGACGGGCAAGTTCTAGGCCTCGGACTAGAGGGAGCCATGGGCGTTGGTCTAGGGCCCGAGCTAGGGCTACTGAGAGCGGTAGGCGTTGCGCTGGGGTAGGCATAGGGCAAGGGGTGGGTGTCGAGGTAAACCTCGAAGTAGGCCTAGGGCCACGAGTGGGAGCTGTGGCTAGTGGTAGGGTTGGGGGTGGCCATATGGGTAAGGGGAGCTGTAGGGCCAGGGGTAGTGGTAGGACCAGAGGTAGTGCTAGGCGTAGGCCTAGGGCGAGGGGTAGTGCTAAGGGTAGGGTTAGTTGAAGGGCTAGTGCTTGCCAGAGGCCCACGGGCAGTGTTAGGGTTAGGGCTCATGTTAAGCCTAGGACTAGTGGTAGTGGTAGGGGTTGGCCGAGGGCTAGGGGTAGGTGTCATGGGAGGGCTCCGGGTAGTCCTAGGACTCAGAAAAGGTGTAGGGCTGGATTAGGGTGTGGTAAGTGTGGGTCCAGGGTGATTTCATAGGACACGGGTTACTGCTCTGGCTAACGGTAGGGCAAGGTGTACTGGTCGGCGACGGGCAAGTGCTAGGCCTCGGACTAGATGAGCACTGGGCTTTGGTCTCGGGCCCGAGCTAGGGCTAGTGGGAGAGATAGGCGTAGCGCTGGGGTAGGCATAGGGCAAGGGGTGGGTGTCGGGGTAAACCTCGGAGTAGGCTTTGGGCCAGAGGTTGGAGTTGTGGCTAGGGGTAGGGATGGGAGTGGGCCTATTAGTAGGGAGAGCTGTAGGGCCAGGGGTAGGGGTAGGACCAGAGGTAGTGCTAGGCGTAAGCCTAGGGCGAGGGGTAGTGCTCGGGGTAGGGTTAGGTGAAGGGCTAGTGGTTGGCAGAGGCCCTCGGACAGTGTTAGGGTTAGGGCTCATGTTAGGCCTAGGACTAGTGGTAGTGGTAGGGGATAGCCCAGGGCTAGGTTAGGTGTCACGGGAAGGCTCCGGGTAGTCCTAGGACTCCGAACGGATGTCGGGCATGATTAGGGTGTGCCTAATGGTGGGTCCAGGATGATTTCGTAGGACAAGGGTTACTGATCTGGCTTTCGGTAGGGCAGGGTATATTGGTGGGTGACGGGCAAGTGTTAGGCTTCGGATTAGAGTGAGCACTGGGCGTTGGTCTAGGGCCCGAGGTAGGGCTAGTGGGAGCGGTAGACGTAGCGCTGGGGTAGGCAAAGGGCAAGGGGTGGGTGTCGGGGTAAACCACGGAGTAGGCCTAGGACCAGGAGTGGGAGCTGTGGCTAGGGATAGGGATGGCGGTGGGCCTATGGGTAGGGGGAGCTGTAGGGCCAGGTGTAGGTGTAGGACCAGAGGTAGTGCTAGGCGTAGGCCTAGGGCGAGGGGTAGTGCTCGGGGTAACCTAACCGTAAACCTAACCCTAATCCTAACACTAACCCTAACCCTAAAACCAACCCTAACCCTAACCCTAACCCTAACCCTAAACCTAACACCAACCCTAACCCTAACCCAAACCCTAAACTTAACACCAACCCTAACCCTAACCCTAACCCTAAACCCTAAACCTAACCCTAACCCTAACCCTAACCCTAACCCTAAACCTAACACCAACCCTAACCCTAACCCTAACCCTAACCCTAACCCTAACACCAACCCTAACCCTAACCCTAACCCTAACCCTAACCCTAACCCTAAACCTAACACCAACCCTAACCCTAATCCTAACCCTAACCCTAACCCTAACACCAACCCTAACCCTAACACCAACCCTAACCCTAATCCGAACCCTAAACCTAACACCAATCCTAACCCTAACCCTAACCCTAACCCTAAACACTAAACCTAACCCTTACCCTAACCCTAACAAGGGTAATGTGTACTAGTCAGCGACAGGCAAGTTCTAGGCCTCGGACTAGAGGGAGCCATGGGCGTTGGTCTAGGGCCCGAGCTAGGGCTAGTGGGAGCGTTAGGCGTAGCGCAGGGGTAGGCATAGGGCAAGGGGTGGGTGTCGAGGTAAACCTCGGAGTAGGCCTAGGGCCAGGAGTGGGAGCTGTGGCTAGGGGTAGGGGTGGGGGTGAACTTATGGGTAGGGGGAGCTGTTGGGCCAGGGGTAGTGGTAGGACCAGAGGTAGTGCTAGGCGTAGGCCTAGGGCGAGGGGTAGTGCTCGAGGTAGGGTTAGTTGATGGACTAGTGTTTGGCAGAGGCCCACGGGCAGTGTTAGGGTTAGGGCTCATGTTAAGCCTAGGACTAGTGGTAGTGGTAGGGGTTGGCCGAGGGCTAGGGGTAGGTGTCACGAAATGGCTCCGGGTAGTCCTAGGACTCGGAACAGATGTAGGGCTGTATTAGGGTGTGGTAAGGGTGGGTCCAGGGTGATTTCGTAGGACACGGGTTACTGCTCTGGCTAACGGTAGGGCAAGGTGTACTGGTCGGCCTCCGGCAAGTGGTAGGCCTCTGACTAGAGAGAGCACTGGGCGTTGGTCTAGGGCCCGAGCTAGGGCTAGTGGGAGCGGTAGCGTAGCGCTGGGATAGGCATAGGGCAAGGGGTGGGTGTCGGGGTAAACTTCGGAGTAGGCTTTGGGCCAGGAGTTGGAGTTTTGGCTAGGGGTAGGGATGGGGGTGGGCCCTGGGTAGGAGGAGCTGTAGGGCCAGGGGTAGGGGTAGGACCAGAGGTAGTGCTAGGCGTAGTCCTAGGGCGAGGGGCAGTGCTTGGGGTAGGGTTAGTTGAAGGGCTAGTGGTTGGCAGAGGCCCACGGGCAGTGTTAGGGTTAGGGCTCATGTTAAGCCTAGGACTAGTGGTAGTGGTAGGGGTGGGCCGAGGGCTAGGGGTAGGTGTCACGGGAGGGCTCCGGGTAGTCCTAGGACTCAGAACAGTTGTAGGGCTGGATTAGCGTGTGGTAAGGGTGGGTCCAGGGTGATTTCGTAGGACACGGGTTACTGCTCTGGCTAACGGTAGGGCAAGGTGTACTGGTCGGCGACGGGCAAGTGCTAGGCCTCGGACTAGATGAGCACTGGGCTTTGGTCTAGGGCCCGAGCTAGGGCTAGTGGGAGCGATAGGCGTAGCGCTGGGGTAGGCATAGGGAAAGGGGTGGGTGTCGGGGTAAACCTCGGAGTAGGCTTTGGCCAGAGGTTGGAGTTTTGGCTAGGGGTAGGGATGGGGGTGGGCCTATTAGTAGGGGGTGCTGTAGGGCCAGGGGTAGGGGTAGGACCAGAGGTAGTGCTAGGCATAAGCCTAGGGCGAGGGGTAGTGCTCGGGGTAGGTTTAGGTGAAGGGCTAGTGGTTGGCAGAGGCCCACGGACAGTGTTAGGGTTAGGGCTCATGTTAGGCCTAGGACTAGTGGTAGTGGTAGGGGATAGACGAGGGCTAGGGGTAGGTGTCACGGGAGGACTCCGGGTAGTCCTAGGACTCCGAACGGATGTGGGGCATGATTAGGGTGTGGCTAATGGTGGGTCCAGGGTGATTTCGTAGGACAAGGGTTAGTGATCTGGCTTTCAGTAGGGCAGGGTGTATTGGTCGGTGACGGGCAAGTGCTAGGCTTCGGACTAGAGTTAGCACTGGGCGTTGGTCTAGGGCCCGAGGTAGGGCTAGTGGGAGCGGTAGGCGTAGCGCTGTGGTAGGCAAAGGGCAAGAGGTGGGTGTCGCGGTAAACCTCGGAGTAGGCCTACGACCAGGAGTGGGAGCTGTGTCTAGGGGTAGGGATGGGGTTGGGCCTATGGTTAGGGGGAGCTGTAGGGCCAGGGGTAGGGGTAGGACCAGAGGTAGTGCCAGGCGTACGCCTAGGGTGAGGGGTAGTGCTCGGGGTGACCTAATCCTAACCCTAACCCTAACCCTAACCCTACCCCTAACACCAACCATAACCCTAATCCTAACCCTAACCCTAACACCAACCCTAACCCTAACACCAATCCTAACCTAATCCGAACCCTAAACCTAACACCAACCCTAACCCTAACCCTAACCCTAAACCCTAACACTAACTCTTACCCTAATCCTAACAAGGGCAATGTGTACTAGTCAGCGACGGGCATTTTTAGGCCTCGGACTAGAGAGAGCCATGGGCGTTGGTCTAGGGCCCGAGTTAGGGCTAGTGGGAGCGTTAGGCGTAGCGCTGGGGTAGGCATAGGGCAAGGGGTGGGTGTCGAGGTAAGTCTCGGAGTAGGCCTAGGGCCAGGAGTGGGAGCTGTGGCTAGGGGTAGGGGTGGGGTTGGGCCTATGGGTAGGGGGAGCTGTAGGGCCAGGGGTAGGGGTAGGACCAGAGGTAGTGCTAGGCGTAGGCCTAGGGCGAGGCGTAGTGCTCGAGGTAGGGTTAGTTGAAGGACTAGTGTTTGGCAGAGGCCCACGGGCAGTGTTAGGGTTAGGGCTCATGATAAGCCTAGGACTAGTGGTAGTGGTAGGGGTGGGCCGAGGGCTAGGGGTAGGTGTCACGGGAGGGCTCCGGGTAGTCCTAGGACTCAGAACAGGTGTAGGGCTGGATTAGGGTGTGGTAAGGGTGGGTCCAGGGTGATTTTGTAGGACACGGGTTACTGCTCTGGCTAACGGTAGGGCAAGGTGTACTGGTCGGCGACGGGCAAGTGCTAGGCCTCGGACTAGATGAGCACTGGGCTTTGGTCTAGGGCCCGAGCTAGGGCTAGTGGGAGCGATAGGCGTAGCGCTGGGGTAGGCATAGGGCAAGGGGTGGGTGTCGGGGTAAACCTCGGAATAGGCTTTGGGCCAGAGGTTGGAGTTGTGGCCAGGGGTAGGGATAGGGGTGGGCCTATTAGTAGGGGGAGCTGTAGGGCCAGGGGTAGGGGTAGGACCAGAGGTAGTGCTAGGCGTAAGCCTAGGGCGAGGGGTAGTGCCCGGGGTAGGGTTAGGTGAAGGGCTAGTGGTTGGCAGAGTCCCACGGACAGTGTTAGGGTTAGGGCACATGTTAGGCCTAGGACTAGTGGTAGTGGTAGGGGATAGCCGAGGGCTAGCGGTAGGTGTCACGGGAGGACTCCGTGTAGTCCTAGGACTTTGAACGGATGTGGGGCATGATTAGGGTGTGGCTAATGGTGGGTCCAGGGTGATTTCGGAGTACAAGGGTTAGTGATCTGGCTTTCGGTAGGGCAGTGTGTATTGGTCGGTGACGGGCAAGTGCTAGGCTTCGGACTAGAGTGAGCATTGGGCGTTGGTCTAGGGCCCGAGGTAGGGCTAGTGGGAGCGGTAGGCATAGCGCTGGGGTAGGCAAAGGGCAAGGGGTGGGTGTCGGGGTAAACCACGGAGTAGGCCTAGGACCAGGAGTGGGAGCTGTGGCTAGGGATAAGGATGGCGGTGGGCCTATGGGTAGGGGGAGCTGTAGGGCCAGGGGTAGGTGTAGGACCAGAGGTAGTGCTAGGCGTAGGCCTAGGGCGAGGGGTAGTGCTCGGGGTAACCTAACCGTAAACCTAACCCTAATCCTAACACTAACCCTAACCCTAACACCAACCCTAACCCTAACCCTAACCCTAACCCTAAACCTAACACCAACCCTAACCCTAACCCAAACCCTAAACCTAACACCAACCCTAACCCTAACCCTAACCCTAAACCCTAAACCTAACCCTAACCCTAACCCTAACCCTAACCCTAAACCTAACACCAACCCTAACCCTAACCCTAACCCTAACCCTAACCCTAACACCAACCCTAACCCTAACCCTAACCCTAACCCTAACCCTAAACCTAACACCAACCCTAACCCTAATCCTAAACCTAACCCTAACACCAACCCTAACCCTAACACCAACCCTAACCCTAATCCTAACCCTAAACCTAACACCAACCCTAACCCTAACCCTAACCCTAACCCTAAAAACTAACCCTAACCCTTACCCTAACCCTAACAAGGGCAATGTGTACTAGTCAGCGACGGGCAAGTTCTAGGCCTCGGACTAGAGGGAGCCATGGGCGTTGGTCTAGGGCCCGAGCTAGGGCTAGTGGGAGCGTTAGGCGTAGCGCTGGGGTAGGCATAGGGCAAGGGGTGGGTGTCGAGGTAAACCTCGGAGTAGGCCTAGGGCCAGGAGTGGGAGCTGTGGCTAGGGGTAGGGGAGGGGGTGAACCTATGGGTAGGGGGAGCTGTTGGGCCAGGGGTAGTGGTAGGACCAGAGGTAGTGCTAGGCGTAGGCCTAGGGCGAGGGGTAGTGCTCGAGGTAGGGTTAGTTGAAGGACTAGTGTTTGGCAGAGGCCCACGGGCAGTGTTAGGGTTAGGGCTCATGTTAAGCCTAGGACTAGTGGTAGTGGTAGGGGTTGGCCGAGGGCTAGGGGTAGGTGTCACGAAATGGCTCCGGGTAGTCCTAGGACTCGGAACAGATGTAGGGCTGTATTAGGGTGTGGTAAGGGTGGGTCCAGGGTGATTTCGTAGGACACGGGTTACTGCTCTGGCTAACGGTAGGGCAAGGTGTTCTGGTCGGCCTCCGGCAAGTGCTAGGCCTCTGACTAGAGATAGCACTGGGCGTTGGTCTAGGGCCCGAGCTAGGGCTAGTGGGAGCGGTAACGTAGCGCTGGGATAGGCATAGGGCAAGGGGTGGGTGTCGGGGTAAACTTCGGAGTAGGCTTTGGGCCAGGAGTTGGAGTTTTGGCTAGGGGTAGGGATGGGGGTGGGCCCTGGGTAGGAGGAGCTGTAGGGCCAGGGGTAGGGGTAGGACCAGAGGTAGTGCTAGGCGTAGTCCTAGGGCGAGGGGCAGTGCTTGGGGTAGGGTTAGTTGAAGGGCTAGTGGTTGGCAGAGGCCCACGGGCAGTGTTAGGGTTAGGGCTCATGTTAAGCCTAGGACTAGTGGTAGTGGCAGGGGTGGGCCGAGGGCTAGGGGTAGGTGTCACGGGAGGGCTCCGGGTAGTCCTAGGACTCAGAACAGGTGTAGGGCTGGATTAGCGTGTGGTAAGGGTGGGTCCAGGGTGATTTCGTAGGACACGGGTTACTGCTCTGGCTAACGGTAGGGCAAGGTGTACTGGTCGGCGACGGGCAAGTGCTAGGCCTCGGACTAGATGAGCACTGGGCTTTGGTCTAGGTCCCGAGCTAGGGCTAGTGGGAGCGATAGGCGTAGCGCTGGGGTAGGCATAGGGAAAGGGGTGGGTGTCGGGGTAAACCTCGGATTAGGCTTTGGCCAGAGGTTGGAGTTTTGGCTAGGGGTAGGGATGGGGGTGGGCCTATTAGTAGGGGGTGCTGTAGGGCCAGGGGTAGGGCTAGGACCAGAGGTAGTGCTAGGCATAAGCCTAGGGCGAGGGGTAGTGCTCGGGGTAGGTTTAGGTGAAGGGCTAGTGGTTGGCAGAGGCCCACGGACAGTGTTAGGGTTAGGGCTCATGTTAGGCCTAGGACTAGTGGTAGTGGTAAAGGATAGACGAGGGCTAGGGGTAGGTGTCACGGGAGAGCTCCGGGTAGTCCTAGGACTCGGAACGGGTGTAGGGCTGGATTAGGGTGTGGTAAGGGTGGGTCCAGGGTGATTTCGTAAGACACGGGTTAGTGCTCTGACTAACGGTAGGGCAAAGTGTACTGGTCGGCGTCGGGCAAGTGGTAGGCCTCGGACTAGAGGGAGCACTGGGCGTTTGTCTAGGTCCCGAGGTAGGGCTAGTGGGAGCGGTAGGCGTAGCACTGTGGTAGGCAAAGGGCAAGGGGTGGGTGTCGGGGTAAACCTAGGAGTAGGCCTAGGACCAGAAGTGGGAGCTGTGGCTAGGGGTAGGGATGGGGGTGGGCCTATGGGTAGGGGGAGCTGTAGGGCCAGGGGGAGGGGTAGGACCAGAGGTAGTGCCAGGCGTAGGCCTAGGGCGAGGGGTAGTGCTCGGGGTAACCTAACCCTAACCCTAACCCTAACCCTAACCCTAACACTAAACCTAACCCTAACACTAACCCTAACCCTAACCCTAAACCTAACACAACCCTAACCCTAATCCTAACCCTAACCCTAACCCTAACCCTAACCCTAACACCAACCCTAACCCTAACCCTAACACTAACCCTAACCCTAAACCTAACACCAACCCTAACCCTAACCCTAACCCTTATCCTAACACCAACCCTAAACCTAACCCTAACCCTAAACCCTAACCCTAACCCTAACCCTAACCCTAACCCTAACCCTAACCCTAACAAGGGCAAGGTGTACTGGTCAGCGACGGGCAAGTTCTAGGCTTCGGACGAGAGGGAGCCATGGGCGTTGGTCTAGGGCCCGACCTAGGGCTAGTGGAAACGGTAGGCGTAGCGCTGGGGTAGGCATAGGGCAAGGGGTGGGTCTCGAGGTAAACCTCGGAGTAGGCCTAGGGCCAGGAGTGGGAGCTGTGGCTAGGGGTAGGGGTGGGGGTGGGCCTATGGGTAGGGGGAGCTGTAGGGCCAGGGGTAGTGGTAGGACCAAAGGTAGTGCTAGGCGTAGGCCTAGGGCGAGGGGTAGTGCTCGGGTTAGGGTTAGTTGAAGCGCTAGTGGTTGGCAGAGGCCCACGGGCAGTGTTAGGGTTAGGGCTCTTTTTAAACCTAGGACTAGTGGTAGTGGTAGGGGTTGGCCGAGGGCTAGGGGTAGGTGTCACGGGAGGGCTTTGGGTAGTCCTAGGACTCGGAACAGGTTTAGGGCTGGATTAGGGTGTGGTAAGGGTGAGTCTAGGGTGATTTCGTAGGACACGGGTTACTGCACTGGCTAACGGTAGGGCAAGGTGTACTGGTCGGCCTCAAGCAAGTGGTAGGCGTCTGACTAGATGAGCACTTGGCGTTGGTCTAGGGCCCGAGCTAGGACTAGTGAGAGCAATAGGCGTAGCGCTGGGGTAGGCATAGGGCAAGGGGTGTGTGTCAAGGTAAACCTCGGAGTAGGCTTTGGCCCAGGAGTTGGAGTTGTGGCTAGGGGTAGGGATGGGGTGGGCCCATTGGTAGGGGGAGCTGTAGGGCCAGGGGTAGCGGTAGGACCAGAGGTAGTGCTAGGCGTAGGCCTAGGGCGAAGTGTAGTGCTCGGGGTAACCTAACCCTAACCCTAACCCTAACCCTAACCCTAACACCAACCCTAACCCTAACACTAACCTAACACTAACCCTAACCCTAACCCAAAGCCTAACCCTAACCCTAACGCTATACCTAACACCAACCCTACCCCTAACCCTAACCCTAAACCCTAACCCTAACCCTAACCCTAAACCTAACCCTAACCCTAACCCTAACCCTAACAAGGGCAAGGTGTACTTGTCAGCGACGGGCAAGTTCTAGGCCTCGGACTAGAGGGAGCCATGGGCGTTGGCCTAGGGCCCGAGCTAGGGCTAGTGGGAGCGGTAGGCCTAGTGCTGGGGTAGGCATAGGGCAAGGGGTGGGTGTCGAGGTAAACCTCGGAGTAGGCCTAGGGCCAGGAGTGGGAGCTGTGGCTAGGGGTAGGGATGGGGGTGGGCCTATAAGTAGGGGGAGCTGTAGGGCCAGGGGTAGGGTTAGGACCAGAGGTAGTGCTAGGCGTATGCCTAGGGCGAGGGGTAGTGCTCGGGGTAACCTAACCGTAACCCTAACCCTAACCCTAACCCTAACCCTAACCCTAATCCTAACCCTAACCCTAACACCAACCCTAACCCTAACCCTAACCCTAACACTAAACCTAACACCAACCAAAACCCTAACCTTAACTCTAACCCTAACAAGGGCAAGGTGTACTGGTCAGCATCGGGCAAGTTCTAGGTTTCGGACTAGAGGGAGCCATGGGCGTTGGTCTAGGGCCCGAGCTAGGGCTAGTGGGAGCGGTAGGCGTAGCGCTGGGGTAGGCATAGGACAAGGGGTGGTGTCGGGGTAAACATCGGAGTAGGCCTAGTGCCAGGAGTTGGAGCTGTGGCTAGGGGTAGGGATGGGCGTGGTCCCATGGGTAAGGGGGGCTGTAGGGACAGTGGTAGCGGTAGGACCAGAGGTAGTGCTAGGCGTAGGCCTAGGGCGAGGGGTAGTGCTCTGGGTAGGGTTAGGTGAAGGGCTATTGCTTGGCAGAGGCCCACGGGCAGTGTTAGTCTTAGGGCTCATGTTAGGCCTAGGACTAGTGGTAGTGGTAGGGGTTGGCCGAGGGCTAGGGGTAGGTGTAACGGGAGGGCTCCGGGTAGTCCTAGGACTCGGAACGGGTGTAGGGCTGGATTAGGGTGTGGTAAGGGTGGGTCCAGGGTTATTTCGTAGGACACGGGTTACTGCTCTGCCTATCGGTAGGCAAGGTGTACTGGTCGGCGACGGGCAAGTGCTAGGCTTCGGACTAGAGTGAGCACTGGGCGTTGGTCTAGGGCCCGAGGTATGGCTAGTGGGAGCGGTAGGCATAGAGCGTGGGTAGGCAAAGGGCAAGGGGTGGGTGTCGGGGTATACCTCGGAGTAGGCCTAGGACCAGGAGTGAAAGCTGTGGCTAGAAGTAGGGATGGGGGTGGGCCTATTTGTAGGGGGAGCTGTAGGGCCAGGGGTAGGGGTAAAACCAGAGGTAGTGCTAGGCGTATGCCTAGGGAGAGGGTTAGTGCTCAAGGTAACCTAACCGTAACCGTAACCCTAACCCTAACCCTAAACCTAACCCTAACCCTAACACCAACCCTAACCCTAACCCTAAACCTAACACCAACCCTAACCCTAATTCTAACCCTAACCCTAACAAGGGCAAGGTGTACTGGTCAGCGACGGGCAAGTTGTAGGCCTCGGACTAGAGGGAGCCATGGGCGTTGGTCTAGGGCCCGAGCTAGGGATAGTGGGAGCGGTAGGCGTAGCACTGGGGTAGGCATAGGGCAAGGGGTGGGTGTCGAGGTAAAACTCGGAGTAGGCCTAGTGTCAGGAATGGGAGCTGTGGCTAGGGGTAGGGGTGGGGGTGGGCCTATGGGTAGGGGGAGCTGTAGGGCCAGGGGTAGTGGTAGGTCCAGAGGTAATGCTAGGCGTAGGCCTAAGGCGAGGGGTAGTGCTCTGGGTAATGATGGTGAAGGGCTAGTGGTTGGCTGAGGCCCACGGGCAGTGTTAGTCTTAGGGCTCATGTTAGGCCTAGGACTAGTGGTAGTGTTAGGGGTGGGCCGAGGGCTAGGGGTAGGTGTCACGGGAGGGCTCCGGGTAGTCCTAGGACTCGGAACGGGTGTAGGGCTGGATTAGGGTGTGGTAAGGGTGGGTCCAGGGTGATTTCGTAGGACACGGGTTAGTTCTCTGACTAACGGTAGGGCAAAGTGTACTGGTCGGCGTCGGGCAAGTGGTAGGCCTCGGACTAGAGGGAGCACTGGGCATTGGTCTAGGTCCCGAGGTAGGGCTAGTGGGAGCGGTAGGCGTAGCACTGTGGTAGGTAAAGGGCAAGGGGTGGGTGTCGGGGTAAACCTCGGAGTAGGCCTAGGAGCAGAAGTGGGAGCTGTGGCTAGGGGTAGGGATGGGGGTGGGCCTATGGGTAAAGGGAGTTGTAGGGCCAGGGGGAGGGGTAGGACCAGAGGTAGTGCCAGGCGTAGGCCTAGGGCGAGGGGTAGTGCTCGGGGTAACCTAACCCTAACCCTAACCCTAACCCTAACCCTAACACCAAACCTAACCCTAACACTAACCCTAACCCTAACCCTAAACCTAACACCAACCCTAACCCTAATCCTAACCCTAACCCTAACCCTAACCCTAACCCTAACACCAACCCTAACCCTAACCCTAACACTAACACTAACCCTAAACCTAACACCAACCCTAACCCTAACCCTAACCCTTACCCTAACACAAACCCTAAACCTAACCCTAACCCTAAACCCTAACCCTAACCCTAACCCTAACCCTAACCCTAACCCTAACAAGGGCAAGGTGTACTGGTCAGCGACGGGCAAGTTCTAGGCTTCGGACGAGAGGGAGCCATGGGCGTTGGTCTAGGGCCCGAGCTAGGGGTAGTGGAAACGGTAGGCGTAGCGCTGGGGTAGGCATAGGGCAAGGGGTGGGTGTCGAGGTAAACCTCGGAGTAGGCCTAGGGCCAGGAGTGGGAGCTGTGGTTAGGGGTAGGGGTGGGGGTGGGCCTATGGGTAGGGGGAGCTGTAGGGCCAGGGGTAGTGGTAGGACCAGAGGTAGTGCTAGGCATAGGCCTAGGGCGAGGGGTAGTGCTCGGGGTAGGGTTAGTTGAAGCACTAGTGATTGGCAGCGGCCCACGGGCAGTGTTAGGGTTAGGGCTCTTGTTAAGCCTAGGACTAGTGGTAGTGGTAGGGGTTGGCCGAGGGCTAGGGGTAGGTGTCACGGGAGGGCTTTGGGTAGTCCTAGGACTCGGAACAGGTTTAGGGCTGGATTAGGGTGTGGTAAGGGTGAGTCTAGGGTGATTTCGTAGGACACGGGTTACTGCACTGGCTAACGGTAGGGCAAGGTGTACTGGTCGGCCTTGAGCAAGTGGTAGGCGTCTGACTAGATGAGCACTTGGCGTTGGTCTAGGGCCCGAGCTAGGACTAGTGGGAGCAATAGGCGTAGCGCTGGGGTAGGCATAGGGCAAGGGGTGTGTGTCAAGGTAAACCTCGGAGTAGGCTTTGGCCCAGGAGTTGGAGTTCTGGCTAGGGGTAGGGATGGGGTGGGCCCATTGGTAGGGGGAGCTGTAGGGCCAGGGGTAGCAGTAGGACCAGAGGTAGTGCTCAGCGTAGGCCTAGGGCGAGGTGTAGTGCTCGGGGTAACCTAACCCTAACCCTAACCCTAACCCTAACCCTAACCCTAACACCAACCCTAACCCTAACACTAACCTAACACTAACCCTAACCCTAACCCTAACCCTAACCCTAACCCTAACCCTATACCTAACACCAACCCTAACCCTAACCCTAACCCTAAACCCTAACCCTAATCCTAACCCTAAACCTAACCCTAACCCTAACAAAGGCAAGGTGTACTGGTCAGCGACGGGCAAGTTCTAGGCCTCAGACTAGAGGGAGCCATGGGCGTTGGCCTAGGGCCCGAGCTAGGGCTAGTGGGAGCGGTAGGCGTAGCACTGGGGTAGGCATAGGGCAAGGGGTGGGTGTCGAGGTAAACCTAGGAGTAGGCCTAATGCCAGGAATGGGAGCTGTGGCTAGGGGTAGGGGTGGGGGTGGGCCTATGGGTAGGGGGAGCTGTAGGGCCAGGGGTAGTGGTAGCACCAGAGGTAGTGCTAGGCGTAGGCCTAAGGCGAGGGGTAGTGCTCTGGGTAATGATGGTGAAGGGCTAGTGGTTGGCTGAGACCCACGGGCAGTGTTAGTCTTAGGGCTCATGTTAGGCCTAGGACTAGTGGTAGTGTTAGGGGTTGGCCGAGGGCTAGGGGTAGGTGTCACGGGAGGGCTCCGGGTAGTCCTAGGACTCGGAACGGGTGTAGGGCTGGATTAGGGTGTGGTAAGTGTGGGTCCAGGGTGATTTCGTAGGACACGGGTTAGTTCTCTGGCAAACGGTAGGGCAAGGTGTACTGGTCAGCGTCGAGCAAGTGGTAGGCCTCGGACTAGAGGGAGCACTGGGCATTGGTCTAGGGCCCGAGCTAGGACTAGTGGGGGCGGTAGGCGTAGCACTGTGGTAGGCATAGGGCAAGGGGTGGGTGTCGAGGTAAACCTCGGAGTAGGCCTAGTGCCAGGAGTGGGAGCTGTGGCTAGGGGTAGGGATCGGGGTGGGCCTATGTGTAGGGGGAGCTTTAGGGCCAGGGGTAGGGGTAGGACCAGAGGTAGTGCTAGGCGTAGGCCTAGGGCGAGGGGTAGTGCTCGGGGTAACCTAACCCTAACCCTTACCCTAACCCTAACTCTAATCCTAACACTAGCCCTAACCCTAACCCCTAACCCTAAAGTTAACCCTAACCCTAAACCTAACACCAACCCTAACCCTAACCGTAACACCAACCCTAACCCTAACACTAACCCTAAACCCTAACCCTAACCCTAACACTAACCCTAACCCTAACTCCAACCCTAACATTAACCCTAACCATAAACCCAAACCCTAACCCTAACCCTTACCCTAACCCTAACTCTAAGCAGGGCAAGTGTACTGGTCAGCGACGGGCAAGTTCTAGGCCTCGGACTAGAGGGAGCCATGGGCGTTGGTGTAGGGCCCTAGCTAGGGCTAGTGGGAGCGGTAGGCGTAGCGCTGGGGTAGGCATAGGGCAAGGGGTGGGTGTCGAGGTAAACCTCGGAGTAGGCCTAGGGCTAGAAGTGGGAGCTGTGGCTAGGGGTAGGGATGGGGGTGTGCCTATGGGTAAGGGAGCTGTAGTGCCAGGGGTAGTGGTAGGACCAGTCGTAGTGCTAGGAGTAGGCCTAGGGCGAGGGGTAGTGCTCGGGGTAACCTAACCCTAACCCTAACCCTAACCCTAACCCTAACCCTAACCCTAACCCTAACCCTAACACCAACCCTAAACCTAACCTTTAACCCTAACCCTAACCCTAAACCTAACACCAACCCTAACCCTAACCCTAACCCTAACCCTAACACCAACCCTAACCCTAACCCTAACCCTAACCCTAACAAGGGCAAGGTGTACTGGTCGGCGTCGGGCAAGTGGTAGGCCTCGGACTAGAGGGAGCACTGGGCGTTGGTCTAGGGCATGAGCTAGGGCTAGTGGGAGAGGTAGGTGTAGCACTGGGGTAGGCATAGTGCTAGGGGTGGGTGTAGGGGTAAACCTCGGAGTAGGCTTTGGGCCATGAGTTAAAGTTGTGGCTAGGGGTAGGGATGGGGGTGGGCCTATGGGTAGGGGGAGCTGTAGGGCCAGGAGTAGGGGTAGGACCAGAGGTAGTACTAGGCGTAGGTCTAGGGCGAGGGGTAGTGCTCGGGGTAACCTAACCCTAACCCTAACCCTAACCCTAACCCTAACCCTAACCATAACCCTAACCCTAACACTAACCCTAAACCTAACCCCTAACCCTAAAGTTAACCCTAACCCTAAACCTAACACCAACCCTAACCGTAACGCTAACACTAACCCTAACACCACCCTAACCCTAACCCTAACCCTAAACCCTAACCCTAACCCTAACCCTAACCCTAACCCTAACAAGGGCAAGGTGTACTGGTCAGCGACGGGCAAGTTCTAGGCCTCGGACTAGAGGGAGCCATGGGCGTTGGTGTAGGGCCCGAGCTAGGGCTAGTGGGAGCGGTAGGCGTAGCGCTGGGGTAGGCATAGGGTTAGGGGTGGGTGTCGAGGTAAACCTCGGAGTAGGCCTAGGACCAGGAGTGGGAGCTGTGGCTAGGTGTAGGGATGGGGGTGGGCCTATGGGTAGGTGGAGCTGTAGGTCCAGGGGTAGGGGTAGGACCAGAGGTAGTTCTAGGCGTAGGCCTAGGGCAAGGGGTAGTGCTCGGTGTAACCTAACCCTAACCCTAACCCTAACCCTAACCCTAACACCAACCCTAACCCTAACCCCTAACACTAACCCTAACCCTAGCCCTAAACCTAACAACAACCCTAACCCTAACCCTAACCCTAACACCAACCCTAACCCTAACTCTAACCCTAAACCCTAACCCTAACCCTAACCCTAACCCTAACCCTAACCCTAAGAAGGGCAAGGTGTACTGGTCAGCGACGGGCAAGTTCTAGGCCTCGGACTAGAGGGAGCCATGGGCGTTGGTGTAGGGCCCGATCTAGGGCTAGTGGGAGCGGAAGGCGTAGCGCTGGGGTAGGCATAGGGCTAGAGGTGGGTGTCGAGGTAAACCTCGGAGTAGGCCAAGGCCAGAAGTGGGAGCTTTGGCTAGGCTTAGGGATGGGGGTGGTCCTATGGGTAGGGGGAACTGTAGTGCCAGGGGTAGTGGTAGGACCAGAGGTAGCGCTAGGAGTAGGCCTAGGGCGAGGTGTAGTGCTCGGGGTAGGGTTAGGTGAAGGGCTAGTGGTTGGCAGAGGCCCACGGACAGTGTTAGGGTTAGGGCTCATGTTAGGCTTAGGACTAGTGGTAGTGGTAGGGGTTGGCTTAGGGATAGTTGTAGGTGTCACGGGAGGGCACCGGGTAGTCCTAGGACTCGGAACGGGTGTAGGGCTGATTTAGGGTGTGGTAAGGGTGGTTCCAGGGTGATTTCGTAGGACACGGGTTAGTGCTCTGGCTAACGGTAGGGCAAGGTGTACTGGTCGGCGTTGGGCAAGGGGTAGGCCTCGGACTAGTGGGAGCACTGGGCGTTGGTCTAGGGTCCGAGCTAGGGCTAGTGGGAGCGGTAGGCGTAGCACTGGGGTAGGCATAGGGCAAGGGGTGGGTGTCGGGGTAAACCTCGGAGTAGGCTTTGGGCCAAAAGTTGGAGTTGTGGCTGGGGTTAGGGATGGGGGTGGGCCTATGTGTAGGGGGAGCTGTAGTGCCAGGGGTAGTGGT
Organism: Rhinolophus hipposideros; assembly: GCF_964194185.1. Lineage (NCBI taxonomy): Eukaryota > Metazoa > Chordata > Mammalia > Chiroptera > Rhinolophidae > Rhinolophus > Rhinolophus hipposideros. The sequence goes on along the minus strand of NW_027668966.1, from coordinate 957,925 downwards.
AGGACCAGACGTAGTGCTAAGAGTAGGCCTAGGGCGAGGGGTAGTGCTCGGGGTAACCTAACCCTAACCCTAACCCTAACCCTAACCCTAACCCTAACCCTAACACCAACCCTAAACCTAACCTTTAACCCTAATCCTAACCCTAAACCTAACACCAACCCTAACCCTAACCCTAACCCTAACCCTAACCCTAACAGCAACCCTAACACTAACCGTAACCCTAAACCCTAACCCTAACTTTAATTCTAACCCTAACCCTAACCCTAACAAGGGCAAGGTGTACTGGTTGGCGTCGGGCAAGTGGTAGGCCTCGGACTAGAGGGAGCACTGGGCGTTGGTCTAGGGCATGAGCTAGGGCTAGTGGGAGAGGTAGGTGTAGCACTGGGGTAGGCATAGTGTAGGGGTGGGTGTCGGGGTAAACCTCGGAGTAGGTTTTGGGTCAGGAGTTAAAGTTGTTGCTAGGGGTAGGGATGGGGGTGGGCCTATGGGTAGGGGGAGCTGTAGGGCCAGGTGTAGGGTTAGGACCAGAGGTAGTGCTAGGCGTAGGCCTAGGGCGAGGGGTAGTGCTCGGGGTACCCTAACCCTAACCCTAACCCTAACCATAACCATAACCCTAACCCTAACACTAACCCTAACCCTAACCCCTAACCCAAAAGTTAACCCAACCCTAAACCTAACACCAACCCTAACCCTAACCCTAACCCTAACACCACCCTAACCCTAACCCTAACCCTAAACCCTAACCCTAACCCTAACACCAATTCTAACCCTAACCCCTAACCCTAACCCTAACCCTAGTTCTAAACCTAACACCAACCCTAACCCTAACCCTAACCCTAACACCAAACCTAACCCTAACTCTAAACCTAAACCCTAACCCTAACCCTAACCCTAACCCTAACCCTAACCCTAACACCAACCCTAAACCTAACGTTTAACCCTAATCCTAACCCTAAACCTAACACCAACCCTAACCCTAAACCTAACCCTAACCCTAACCCTAACACCAACCCTAAACCTAACCTTTAACCCTAATCCTAACCCTAAACCTAACACCAACCCTAACCCTAACCGTAACCCTAACCCTAACCCTAACCCTAACACCAACCCTAACCCTAATCTAACCCTAAACCCTAACCCTAACCCTAACCCTAACCCTAACCCTAACCCTAAGAAGGGCAAGGTGTACTGGTCAACGACTGGCAAGTTCTAGGCCTCGGACTAGAGGGAGCCATGGGCGTTGGTGTAGGGCCCGAGCTAGGGCTAGTGGGAGCGGAAGGCGTAGGGCTGGGGTAGGCATAGGGCAATGGGTGGGTGTCGAGGTAAACCTCGCAGTAGGTCAAGGCCAGAAGTGGGAGCTTTGGCTAGGGGTAGGGATGGGGGTGGTCCTATGGGTAGGGGGAGCTGTAGTTCCAGGGGTAGTGGTAGGACCAGAGGTAGCGCTAGGAGTAGGCCTAGGGCAAGGGGTAGTGCTCGGGGTAGGGTTAGGTGAAGGGCTAGTGGTTGGCAGAGACCCACGGGCAGTGTTAGGGTTAGGGCTCATGTTAGGCCTAGGACTAGTGGTAGTGGTAGAGGTTGGCCGAGGGCTAGGGGTAGTTGTCAAGGGAGGGCTCCGTTTAGTCCTAGGACTCGGAATAGGTGTAGGGCTGTGTTTGCGTGTGGCTAAGAGTGGGTCCAGGGTGATTCCGTAGAACACGGGTTAGTGCTCTGGCTAACGGTAGGGCAAGGTGTACTGGTCGGCGACGGGCAAGTGCTAGTACTCGGACTAGAGTGAGCACTGGGCGTTGGTCTAGGTCCCGAGCTAGGGCTAGTGAGAGCGGTAGGCGTAGCGCTGGGGTAGGCATAGGGCAAGAGGTGGGTGTCGGGGTAAACCTAGGAGTAGCCTAGGGCCAGGAGTTGGAGCTGTGGCTAGGGGTAGGGATGGGGGTGGGCCTATGAGTAGGTGTAGCTGTAGGGCCAGGGGTAGGGGTAGGACTAGAGTTAGTGCTAGGCGTAAACCTAGGGCGAGGGGGAGTGCTCGGGGTAGGGTTAGGTGAAGGGCTACTGGTTGGCAGAGGCTCATGGGCAGTGTTAGTGTTAGGGCTCATGTTAGGCATAGGATTAGTGGTAGTGGTAGGAGTTGGCCGAGGGCTAGGGGTAGGTGTCAAGGGAGGGCTCCGTTTAGTCCTAGGACTCGGAACAGTGGTAGGTCTGCATGCGGGTGTGGCTAAGGGTGGGTCCAGGGTGAATCCGTAAGACACGGGTTAGTCCTCTGGCTAACGGTAGGGCAAGGTGTACTGGTCGGCGACGGGCAAGTGCTAGGCCTCGGACTTGAGTGAGCACTGGGCGTTGGTCTAGGGCCCGAGCTAGGGCTAGTGGGAGCGGTAGGCGTAGCGCTGGGGTAGGCATAGGGCAAAAGGTGGGTGTCGGTGTAAACCTACGAGTAGGCCTAGGGCCAGGAGTTGGAGCTGTGGCTAGGGGTAGGGATGGGGGTGTGCTTATGAGTAGGGGTAGCTGTAGGGCCAGGGGTAGGGTTAGGACTAGAGGTAGTGCTAGGCGTAGGCCTAGGGCGAGGGGGAGTGCTCGTGGTAGGATTAGGTGAAGGGCTACTGGTTGGCAGAGGCTCATGGGCAGTGTTAGTGTTAGGGCTCATGTTAGGCCTAGGATTAGTGGTAGTGGTAGGGGTTTGCCGAGGGCTAGGTGTAGGTGTCACGGGAGGGCTCCGTTTAGTCCTAGGACTCGGAACAGGTGTAGGGCTGGATTCGGGTGTGGATAAGGGTGGGTCCAGGGTGATTCTGTAGGACACACGTTAGTGTTCTGGCTAACGGTAGGGCAAGGTGTACTGGTCGGGGACGGGCAAATGCTAGGCTTCGGACTAGAGTGAGCACTGGGCGTTGGTCTAGGGCCGAGCTAGGGCTAGTGGGAGCGGTAGGCGTAGCGCTGGGGTAGGCATAGGGCAAGAGGTGGGTGTCGGGTTAAACCTAGAAGTAGGCGTAGGGCCAGGAGTTGGAGCTGTGGCTAGGGGTAGGGATGGGGGTGGGCCTATGGTTAGGGGTAGCTGTAGGGCCAGGGGTAGTGGTAGGACTAGAGGTAGTGCTAGGCGTAGGCCTAGGGCGAGGGGGAGTGCTCGGGGTAGGGTTAGGTGAAGTGCTAGTGGTTGGCAGAGGCCCACGGGCAGTGTTAGTGTTAGGGCTCATGTTAGGCCTAGGATTAGTGGTAGTGGTAGGGGTTGGCCGAGGGCTAGGGGTAGGTATCACGGGATGGCTCCGTTTAGACCTAGGACTAGGAACAGGTGTAGGGCTGGATTCGGGTGTGGCTAAGGGTGGGTCCAGGGTGATTCCTTAGGACACGGGTTAGTTCTCTGGCTAACGGTAGGGCAAAGTGTACTGGTCGGCGACGGGCAACTGCTAGGCCTCGGACTAGAGTGAGCACTGGGCGTTGGTCTAGGGCCCGAGCTAGGGCTAGTGGGAGCGGTAGGCGTAGCGCTGTGGTAGGCATAGGGCAAGAGGTGGGTGTCGGGGTAAACCTAGGAGTAGGCCTAGGGCCAGGAGTTGGAGCTGTGGCTAGGGGTAGGGATGGGAGTGGGCCTATGGTTAGGTGTAGCTGTAGGGCAAGGGGTAGGGGTAGGACTAGAGGTAGTGCTAGGCGTAGGCCTAGGGCGAGGGGGAGTGCTCGGTGTAGGGTTAGGTGAAGGGCTAGTGGTTGGCAGAGGCCCACGGGCAGTGTTAGTTTTAGGGCTCCTGTTAGGCCTAGGAATAGTGGTAGTGGTAGGGGTTGGCCGAGGGCTAGGGGTAGGTGTCAAGGGAGGGCTCCTTTTAGTCCTAGGACTCGGAACAGTGCTACGGTTGGATTCGGGTGTGGCTAAGGGTGGGTCCAGGGTGATTTCGTAGGACACGGGTTAGTGCTCTGGCTAACAGTAGGGAAAGGTGTACTGGTCGAAGACGGGAAAGTGATAGGCCTTGTACTAGAGTGAGCACTGGGCGTTGGTCTAGGTCCCGAGCTAGGTCTAGTGGGAGCAGTATGCGTAGGGCTGTGGTAGGCATAGGGCAAGAGGTGGGTGTCGGGATACACATAGGAGTAGGCCTAGGGCCAGGAGTTGGAGTTGTGGCTAGGGGTAGGGATGGGGGTGGGCCTATGGGTAGGGGTAGCTGTAGGGCCAGGGGTAGGTGTGGGACTAGAGGTAGTGCTCGGCGTAGGCCTAGGGCGAGTGGTAGTGCTCGGGGTAGGATTAGGTGAAGGGCTAGTGGTTGGCAGAGGCCCACGGGCAGTGTTAGTGTTAGGGATCATGTTAGGCCTAGGATTAGTGGTAGTGGTAGGGGTTGGCCGAGGGTTAGGGGTAGGTGTCACGGGAAAACTCCGGTTAGTCCTAGGACTCGGAACAGGTGTAGGGCTGCTTTCGGGTGTTGCGAAGGGTGGGTACAGGGTGATTTCGTGGGACACAGGTTAGTGTTCTGGCTAACGGTAGGGCAAGGTGTACTGGTCGTTCACGGGCAAGTGCTAGGCCTCGGACTAGAGTGAGCACCTGGCGTTGGTATAGGGCCCGAGCTAGGGCTACTGGGAGCGGTAGGCGTAGCGCTGGGGTACGCATAGGGCAAGAAGTGGGTGTCGGGGTAAACCTAGGAGTAGGCCTAGGGCCAGGAGTTTGATCTGTGGCTAGGGGTAAAGATTTGGGGGGGCCTATGGTTAGGGGTAGCTGTAGGGCCAGGGGTAGGGGTAGGACTAGAGGTAGTGCTAGGCGTAGGCCTAGGGCGATGGGTAGTGCTCGGGGTAGGATTAGGAGAAAGGCTAGTGGTTGGCAGAGGCCCACGGGCAGTGTTAGTGTTAGGGCTCATGTTAGGCCTAGGATTAGTGGTAGTGGTAGGGGTTGGCGAGGGCTAGGTGTAGGTGTCACGGGAGGGCTCCGTTTAGTCCTAGGATTCAAAACAGTTGTACGGCTGGATTCGGGTGTGGCTAAGGGTGGGTCCAGGGTGATTCCGTAGGACACGGGTTAGTGCTCTGGCTAACGGTAGGGCAAGGTGTACTGGTCGGGGACGGGCAAATGCTAGGCCTCGGACTAGAGTGAGCACTGGGCGTTGGTCTAGGGCAGAGCTAGGGCTAGTGGGAGCGGTAGGCGTAGCGCTGGGGTAGGCATAGGGCAAGAGGTGGGTGTCGGGGTAAACATAGGAGTAGGCCTAGGGCCACGAGTTGGAGCTGTGGCTAGGGGTAGGGATGGGGGTGGGCCTATGGTTAGGTGTAGCTGTAGGGCCAGGGGTAGGGGTAGGACTAGAGGTAGTGCTAGGCGTAGGCCTAGCGCGAGGTGGAGTGCTCGGGGTAGGGTTAGGTGAAGGGCTAGTGGTTGGCAGAGGCCCACGGGCAGTGTTAGTGTTAGAACACATGTTACTCCTAGGATTAGTGGTAGTGGTAGGGGTTGGCCGAGGGCTAGGGGTAGTTGTCAAGGGAGGGCTCCGTTTAGTCCTAGGACTCGGAATAGGTGTAGGGCTGTGTTTCCGTGTGGCTAAGAGTGGGTCCAGGGTGATTCCGTAGGACACGGGTTAGTGCTCTGGCTAACGGTAGGGCAAGATGTACTGGTCGGCGACGGGCAAGTGCTAGTACTCGGACTAGAGTGAGCACTGGGCGTTGGTCTAGGTCCCGAGCTAGGGCTAGTGAGAGCGGTAGGCGTAGCGCTGGGGTAGGCATAGGGCAAGAGGTGGGTGTCGGGGTAAACCTAGGAGTAGCCTAGGGCCAGGAGTTGGAGCTGTGGCTAGGGGTAGGGATGGGGGTGGGCCTATGAGTAGGTGTAGCTGTAGGGCCAGGGGTAGGGGTAGGACTAGAGTTAGTGCTAGGCGTAAACCTAGGGCGAGGGGGAGTGCTCGGGGTAGGGTTAGGTGAAGGGCTACTGGTTGGCAGAGGCTCATGGGCAGTGTTAGTGTTAGGGCTCATGTTAGGCATAGGATTAGTGGTAGTGGTAGGAGTTGGCCGAGGGCTAGGGGTAGGTGTCAAGGGAGGGCTCCGTTTAGTCCTAGGACTCGGAACAGTTGTAGGTCTGCATGCGGGTGTGGCTAAGGGTGGGTCCAGGGTGAATCCGTAAGACACGGGTTAGTCCTCTGGCTAACGGTAGGGCAAGGTGTACTGGTCGGCGACGGGCAAGTGCTAGGCCTCGGACTTGAGAGAGCACTGGGCGTTGGTCTAGGGCCCGAGCTAGGGCTAGTGGGAGCGGTAGGCGTAGCGCTGGGGTAGGCATAGGGCAAAAGGTGGGTTTCGGTGTAAACCTACGAGTAGGCCTAGGGCCAGGAGTTGGAGCTGTGGCTAGGGGTAGGGATGGGGGTGTGCTTATGAGTAGGGGTAGCTGTAGGGCCAGGGGTAGGGTTAGGACTAGAGGTAGTGCTAGGCGTAGGCCTAGGGCGAGGGGTAGTGCTCGTGGTAGGATTAGGTGAAGGGCTACTGGTTGGCAGAGGCTCATGGGCAGTGTTAGTGTTAGGGCTCATGTTAGGCCTAGGATTAGTGGTAGTGGTAGGGGTTTGCCGAGGGCTAGGTGTAGGTGTCACGGGAGGGCTCCGTTTAGTCCTAGGACTCGGAACAGGTGTAGGGCTGGATTCGGGTGTGGATAAGGGTGGGTCCAGGGTGATTCTGTAGGACACACGTTAGTGTTCTGGCTAACGGTAGGGCAAGGTGTACTGGTCGGGGACGGGCAAATGCTAGGCTTCGGACTAGAGTGAGCACTGGGCGTTGGTCTAGGGCCGAGCTAGGGCTAGTGGGAGCGGTAGGCGTAGCGCTGGGGTAGGCATAGGGCAAGAGGTGGGTGTCGGGTTAAACCTAGAAGTAGACGTAGGGCCAGGAGTTGGAGCTGTGGCTAGGGGTAGGGATGGGGGTGGGCCTATGGTTAGGGGTAGCTGTAGGGCCAGGGGTAGTGGTAGGACTAGAGGTAGTGCTAGGCGTAGGCCTAGGGCGAGGGGGAGTGCTCTGGGTAGGGTTACGTGAAGGGCTAGTGGTTGGCAGAGGCCTACAGGCAGTGTTAGTGCTAGGGCTCAAGTTAGGCCTAGGATTAGTGGTAGTGGTAGGGGTTGGCCGAGGGCTAGGAGTAGGTGTCACGGGAGGGCTCTGTTTAGTCCTAGGACTTGAAACAGGTGTAGGGCTGGATTCGGGTGTGGCTAAGTGTGGTTCCAGGGTGATTTAGTAGGACACGTGTTAGTCCTCTAGCTAACGGTAGGGCAAGGTGTACAGGTTGGCGACGGGCAAGTGCTAGGCCTCCGACTAGAGTGAGCACTGGGCGTTGGACTAGGGCCCGAGCTAGGGCTAGTGGGAGCGGTAGGCGTAGCGCTGGGGTAGGCATAGGGCAAGAGGTGGGTGTCGGTGTAAACCTAGGAGTAGGCCTAGGGCCAGGAGTCGGAGGTGTGGCTAGGAGTAGGGATGGGGGTGGACCTATGGTTAGGGGTAGCTGTAGGGCCAGGGGTAGGTGTAGGACTAGAGGTAGTGCTAGGCGTAGGCCTAGGGCGAGGGGTAGTGCTCGGGGTAGGATTAGGTGAAGGGCTAGTGATTGGCAGATGCCCACGGGCAGTGTTAGTGTTAGGGCTCATGTTAGGCCTAGGATTATTGGTAGTGGTAGGGGTTGGCCGAGGGTTAGGGATAGGTGTCCCGGGAGGACTCAGGTTAGTCCTAGGACTCGGAACAGGTGTAGGGCTGGATTCGGGTGTGGCTAAGGGTGGGTCCAGGGTGATTTCGTGGGACACAGGTTAGTGTTCTGGGTAACGGTAGGGCAAGGTGTACTGGTCGGCGACGGGCAAGTGCTAGGCCTCGGACTAGAATGAGCACTGGGCGTTGGTCTAGGGCCCGAGCTAGGACTAGTGGGAGCGGTAGGCGTAGCGCTGGGGTAGGCATAGGGCAAGAGGTGGGTGTCGGGGTAAACCTAGGAGTAGGCCTAGGGCCAGGAGTTGGAGCTGTGGCTAGGGGTAGCGATGGGGTTGGGCCTATGGGTAGGGGTAGCTGTAGGGCCAGGGGTAGGGTTAGGACTAGAGGTAGTGCTAGGCGTAGGCCTAGGGCGATGGGTAGTGCTCGGGGTAGGATTAGGAGAAGGGCTAGTGGTTGGCAGAGGCCAACGGGCAGTGTTAGTGTTAGGGCTCATGTTAGGCCTAGGATTAGTGGTAGTGGTAGGGGTTGGCCGAGGGCTAGGTGTAGGTATCAAGGAAGGGCTACGTATAGTCTTAGGACTCGGAACAGGTGTAGGGCTGGATTCAGGTGTGGCTAAGAGTGGGTCCAGGGTGATTCCATAGGACACGGGTTAGTGCTCTGGCTAACGGTAGGGCAAGGTGTACTGGTCGGCGACAGGCAAGTGCTAGGACTCGGACTAGAGTGAGCACTGGGCATTGGTCTAGGGCCCGGCTAGGCCTACGGAGTGTGGCAGGTGTAGCGCTGGGGTAGGCATAGGGCAAGAGGTGGGTGTCGGGGTAAACCTAGGAGTAGGCCTAGGGCCAGGATTTGGATCAGTGGCTAGGGGTAGGGATGGGGGTGGGCCTATGGGTAGGGGTAGCTGTAAGGCCAGGGCTAGGTGTAAAAATAGAGGTAGTGCTAGGCGTAGGCCTAGGGCGAGGGGGAGTGCTCGCGGTAGGATTAGGTGAAGGGCTACTGGTTGGCAGAGGCTCATGGGCAGTGTTAGTGTTAGGGCTCATGTTAGGCCTAGGATTAGTGGTAGTGGTAGGGGTTGGCCGAGGGCTAGGTGTAGGTGTCACCGGAGGGCTCCGTTTAGTCCTAGGACTCTGAACAGGTGTAGGGCTGGATTCGGGTGTGGCTAAGTGTTGGTCCAGGGTGATTCCGTAGGACACGGGTTAGTGTTCTGGCTAACGGTAGGGCAAGGTGTACTGGTCGGGGACGGGCAAATGCTAGGCTTCGGACTAGAGTGAGCACTGGGCGTTGGTCTAGGGCCGAGCTAGGGCTAGTGGGAGCGGTAGGCGTAGCCCTGGGGTAGGCATAGGGCAAGAGGTGGGTGTCGGGGTAAACCTAGGAGTAGGCCTAGGGCCAGGAGTTGGACCTGTTGCTAGGGGTAGGGATAGGGGTGGGCCTATTGTAGGGGTAGCTGTAGGGCCAGGGGTAGGGGTAGGACTAGACGTAGTGCTAGGCGTAGGCCTAGGGCTATGGGTAGTGCTCGGGATAGGATTAGATGAAGGGCTAGTGGTTGGCAGAGGCCCACGGGCAGTGTTAGTGTTAGGGCTCATGTTAGGCTTAGGATTAGTGGTAGTGGTAGGGGTTGGCCAAGGGCTAGGTGTAGGTGTCCCGGGAGGGCTCCGTTTAGTCCTAGGACTCGGAACAGGTGTAGGGCTGGATTCGGGTGTGGCTAAAAGTGGGTCCAGGGTGATTCCGTAGGACACGAGTTAGTGCTCTGGTTAACGGTAGGGCAAGGTGTACTTGTCGGCGACGGGAAAGTGCTAGGCCTCGAACTAGAGTGAGCACTGGCCGTTAATGTAGCGCCCGAGCTAGGGCTAGTGGGAGCGGTAGGCGTAGCGCTGGGGTAGGCATAGGGCAAGTGGTGGTGTCGGTGTAAACCTAGGAGTAGGCCTAGGGCCAGGAGTGGGAGCTGTGGCTAGGGGTAGGGATGGGGGTGGGCTTATGAGTAGGTGTAGCTGTAGGGCCAGGGGTAGGGTTAGGACTAGAGGTAGTGCTAGGCTTAGGCCTAGCGCGAGGGGTAGTGCTCGTTGTAGGATTAGGTGAAGGGCTACTGGTTGGCAGAGGCTCATGGGCAGTGTTAGTGTTAGGGCTCATGTTAGGCCTAGGATTAGTGGTAGTGGTAGGGGTTGGCCGAGGGCTAGGTGTAGGTGTCACGGGAGGGCTCCGTTTAGTCCTAGGACTCGGAACAGTTGTAGGGCTGGATTCGGGTGTGGCTAAGGGTGGGTCCAGGGTGATTCCGTAGGACACGGGTTAGTGTTCTGGCTAACGGTAGGGCAAGGTGTACTGTTCGGCGAAGGGCAAGTGCTAGGCCTCGGACTAGAGCGAGCACTGGGCGTTGGTCTAGGGCCCGAGCTAGGGATACTGGTAGCGGTAGGCGTAGCGCTGGTGTAGGCATAGGGCAAGAGTTTTGTGTCGGGGTAAACCTAGGATTAGGCCTAGGGCCAGGATTTGGAGCTGTGGCTAGGGGTAGGGATGGGGGTGGGCCTATGGTTAGGGGTAGCTGTAGGGCCAGGGGTAGGGGTAGGACTAGAAGTAGTGCTAGGCATAGGCCTAGGGCGAGGGGGAGTACTCGAGGTAGGGTTAGGTGAAGTGCTAGTGGTTGGCAGAGGCCAACGGGCAGTGTTAGTGTTAGGGCTCATGTTAGGCCTAGGATTAGTAGTAGTGGTAGGGGTTTGCCGAGGGCTAAAGGTAGGTGTCACAGGAAAACTCCGGTTAGTCCTAGGACTCGGAACAGGTGTAGGGCTGGATTCGGGTGTGGCTAAGGGTGGGTCCAGGGTGATTTCGTGGGACACAGGTTAGTGTTCTGGGTAACGGTAGGGCAAGGTGTACTGGTCGGCGACGGGCAAGTGCTAGGCCTCGGACTAGAATGAGCACTGGGCGTTGGTCTAGGGCCCGAGCTAGGACTAGTGGGAGCGGTAGGCGTAGCGCTGGGGTAGGCATAGGGCAAGAGGTGGGTGTCGGGGTAAACCTAGGAGTAGGCCTAGGGCCAGGAGTTGGAGCTGTGGCTAGGGGTAGCGATGGGGTTGGGCCTATGGGTAGGGGTAGCTGTAGGGCCAGGGGTAGGGTTAGGACTAGAGGTAGTGCTAGGCGTAGGCCTAGGGCGATGGGTAGTGCTCGGGGTAGGATTAGGAGAAGGGCTAGTGGTTGGCAGAGGCCAACGGGCAGTGTTAGTGTTAGGGCTCATGTTAGGCCTAGGATTAGTGGTAGTGGTAGGGGTTGGCCGAGGGCTAGGTGTAGGTATCAAGGAAGGGCTACGTATAGTCTTAGGACTCGGAACAGGTGTAGGGCTGGATTCAGGTGTGGCTAAGAGTGGGTCCAGGGTGATTCCATAGGACACGGGTTAGTGCTCTGGCTAACGGTAGGGCAAGGTGTACTGGTCGGCGACAGGCAAGTGCTAGGACTCGGACTAGAGTGAGCACTGGGCATTGGTCTAGGGCCCGGCTAGGCCTACGGAGTGTGGCAGGTGTAGCGCTGGGGTAGGCATAGGGCAAGAGGTGGGTGTCGGGGTAAACCTAGGAGTAGGCCTAGGGCCAGGATTTGGATCAGTGGCTAGGGGTAGGGATGGGGGTGGGCCTATGGTTAGGGGTAGCTGTAAGGCCAGGGCTAGGTGTAAAAATAGAGGTAGTGCTAGGCGTAGGCCTAGGGCGAGGGGGAGTGCTCGCGGTAGGATTAGGTGAAGGGCTACTGGTTGGCAGAGGCTCATGGGCAGTGTTAGTGTTAGGGCTCATGTTAGGCCTAGGATTAGTGGTAGTGGTAGGGGTTGGCCGAGGGCTAGGTGTAGGTGTCACCGGAGGGCTCCGTTTAGTCCTAGGACTCTGAACAGGTGTAGGGCTGGATTCGGGTGTGGCTAAGTGTTGGTCCAGGGTGATTCCGTAGGACACGGGTTAGTGTTCTGGCTAACGGTAGGGCAAGGTGTACTGGTCGGGGACGGGCAAATGCTAGGGTTCGGACTAGAGTGAGCACTGGGCGTTGGTCTAGGGCCGAGCTAGGGCTAGTGGGAGCGGTAGGCGTAGCCCTGGGGTAGGCATAGGGCAAGAGGTGGGTGTCGGGGTAAACCTAGGAGTAGGCCTAGGGCCAGGAGTTGGACCTGTTGCTAGGGGTAGGGATAGGGGTGGGCCTATTGTAGGGGTAGCTGTAGGGCCAGGGGTAGGGGTAGGACTAGACGTAGTGCTAGGCGTAGGCCTAGGGCTATGGGTAGTGCTCGGGATAGGATTAGATGAAGGGCTAGTGGTTGGCAGAGGCCCACGGGCAGTGTTAGTGTTAGGGCTCATGTTAGGCTTAGGATTAGTGGTAGTGGTAGGGGTTGGCCAAGGGCTAGGTGTAGGTGTCCCGGGAGGGCTCCGTTTAGTCCTAGGACTCGGAACAGGTGTAGGGCTGGATTCGGGTGTGGCTAAAAGTGGGTCCAGGGTGATTCCGTAGGACACGAGTTAGTGCTCTGGTTAACGGTAGGGCAAGGTGTACTTGTCGGCGACGGGAAAGTGCTAGGCCTCGAACTAGAGTGAGCACTGGCCGTTAATGTAGCGCCCGAGCTAGGGCTAGTGGGAGCGGTAGGCGTAGCGCTGGGGTAGGCATAGGGCAAGTGGTGGTGTCGGTGTAACCTAGGAGTAGGCCTAGGGCCAGGAGTTGGAGCTGTGGCTAGGGGTAGGGATAGGGGTGGGCCTATGGTTAGGTGTAGCTGGAGGGCCAGGGGTAGGGTTAGGACTAGAGGTAGTGCTAGGCGTAGGCCTAGGGCGAGGGGGAGTGCTCGGGGTATGGTTAGGTGAAGGACTAGTGGTTGCCAGAGGCCCACGAGCAGTGTTAGTGTTAGGGCTCATGTTAGGCCTAGGATTAGTGGTTGTGGTAGGGGTTGGCCGAGGGCTAGGGGTAGGTGTCAAGGGAGGGCTCCGTTTAGTTCTAGGACTCGGAACAGTGGTAGGGCTGGATTCGGGTGTGGCTAAGTGTGGGTCCAGGGTGATTCCATAGGACACGGGTTAGTGCTCTGGATAACGGTAAGGCAAGTTGTACTGGTCGGCGACGGGCAAGTGCTAGGCCTCGGACTAGAGTGAGCACTGGGCATTGGTCTAGGTCCCGAGGTAGGGCTAGTGGTAGCGGTAGGCGTAGCGCTGGGGTAGGCATAGGGCAAGAGGTGGGTGTCGGGGTAAACATAGGAGTAGGCCTAGGGCCACGAGTTGGAGCTGTGGCTAGGGGTAGGGATGGGTGTGGGCCTATGGGTAGGTGTAGCTGTAGGGCCAGGGGTAGGGGTAGGACTAGAGGTAGTGCTAGGCGTAGGCCTAGGGCGAGGTGTAGCGCTCGGGGTAGGATTAGGTGAAGGGCTAGTGGTTGGCAGAGGCCCACGGGCCGTGTTAGTGTTAGGGCTCATGTTAGGCCTAGGATTAGTGGTAGTGGTAGGGGTTGGCCGAGGGCTAGGGGTAGGTGTCACGGGAGGGCTACGTTTAGTCTTAGGACTCGGAACAGGTGTAGGGCTGGATTCGGGTGTGGCTAAGGGTGGGTCCAGGGTGATTCCGTAGGACACGGGTTAGTGCTCTGGCTAACGGTAGGGCAAGGTGTACTGGTCAGCAACAAGCAAGTGCTAGGCCTCGGACTAGAGTGAGCACTGGGCGTTAATCTAGGGCCCGAGCTAGGGCTACTGAGAGTGGTAGGTGTAGCGCTGGGGTAGGCATAGGGCAAGAGGTGGGTGTCGAGGTAAATCTAGGAGTAGGCCTAGGGCCAGGAGTTGGAGCTGTGGCTAGGGGTAGTGATGGTGTTGGGCCTATGGTTAGGGGTAGCTGTAGGGCCAGGGGTAGGGGTAGGACTAGAGGTAGTGCTAGGCTTAGGCCTAGGGCGAGGGGTAATACTCGGGTAGGATTAGGTGAAGGGCTATTGGTTGGCAGAGGCCCACGGGCAGTGTTAGTGTTAGGGCTCATGTTAGGCCTAGGATTAGTGGTAGTTGTAGGGGTTGGCCAAGGGTTAGGGGTAGGTGTCAAGGGAGGACTCCGGTTATCCTAGGACTCGGAACAGGTGTAGGGCTGGTTTCGGGTGTGGCTAAGGGTGGGTACAGGGTGATTTCGTGGGACACAGGTTAGTGTTCTTGCTAACGGTAAGGCAAGGTGTACTGGTCGGCGACGGGCAAGTACTAGGCCTCGGACTAGAGTGAGCACTGGGCGTTGGTCTAGGGCCCGAGTTAGGGCTAGTGTGAGCGGTAGGCGTAGCGCTGGTGTAGGCATAGTGCAAGAGGTGGCTGTAGCGGTAAACCTACGAGTAGGCCTAGGGCTAGGAGTTGGAGCTGTGGCTAGGGGTAGGGATAGGGGTGGGCCTATGGGTAGGGGTAGCTGTAGGGCCAGGCGTAGGGGTACGACTAGAGGTAGTGCTAGGCGTAGGCCTAGGGCGAGGAGGAGTGCTCTGGGTAGGGTTAGGTGAAGGGCTAGTGGTTGGCAGAGGCCTACGTGCAGTGTTAGTGTTAGGGATCAAGTTAGGCCTAGGATTAGTGGTAGTGGTAGGGGTTGGCTGAGGACTAGGGGTAGGTGTCACAGGAGGGCTCTGTTTAGTCCTAGGACTTGAAACAGGTGTAGGGCTGGATTCGGGTGTGGCTAAGTGTGGGTCCAGAATGATCTTGTAGGACACGGGTTAGTCCTCTGGCTAACGGTAGGGCAAGGTGCTCTGGTTGGCGACGGGCAAGTGCTAGGCCTCGGACTAGAGTGAGCACTGGGCGTTGGACTAGGGCCCAAGCTAGGGCTAGTGGGAGCGGTAGGCGTAGCCCTGGGGTAGGCATAGGGCAAGAGGTGGGTGTCGGTGTAAACCTAGGAGTAGGCCTAGGGCCAGGAGTTGGAGCTGTGGCTAGGGTTAGGGTTGGGGGTGGGCCTATGGTTAGGGGTAGCTGTAGGGCCAGGGGTAGGGGTAGGACTAGAGGTAGTGCTAGGCGTAGGCCTAGGGCGAGGGGGAGTGCTCGCGGTAGGATTAGGTGAAGGGCTACTTGTTGGCAGAGGCTCATGGGCAGTGTTAGTGTTAGGGCTCATGTTAAGCCTAGGATTAGTGGTAGTGGTAGGGGTTGGCCGAGGGCTAGGTGTAGGTGTCACGGGAGGGCTCCGTTTAGTCCTAGGACTCTGAACAGGTGTAGGGCTGGATTCGGGTGTGGCTAAGTGTTGGTCCAGGGTGATTCCGTAGGACACGGGTTAGTGTTCTGGCTAACGGTAGGGCAAGGTGTACTGGTCGGGGACGGGCAAATGCTAGGCTTCGGACTAGAGTGAGCACTGGGCGTTGGTCTAGGGCCGAGCTAGGGCTAGTGGGAGCGGTAGGCGTAGCCCTGGGGTAGGCATAGGGCAAGAGGTGGGTGTCGGGGTAAACCTAGGAGTAGGCCTAGGGCCAGGAGTTGGACCTGTTGCTAGGGGTAGGGATAGGGGTGGGCCTATTGTAGGGGTAGCTGTCGGGCCAGGGGTAGGGGTAGGACTAGACGTAGTGCTAGGCCTAGGCCTAGGGCTATGGGTAGTGCTCGGGATAGGATTAGATGAAGGGCTAGTGGTTGGCAGAGGCCCACGGGCAGTGTTAGTGTTAGGGCTCATGTTAGGCCTAGGATTAGTGGTAGTGGTAGGGGTTGGCCGAGGGCTAGACGTAGGTTTCACGGGATGGCTCCGTTTAGTCCTAAGACTAGGAACAGGTGTAGGGCTGGATTGGGGTGTGGCTAAGGGTGGGTCCAGGGTGATTCCGTAGGACACGGGTTAGTTCTCTGGCTAACGGTAGGGCAAAGTGTACTGGTCGGCGACGGGCAAGTGCTAGGCCTCGGACTAGAGTGAGCACTGGGCGTTGGTCTAGGGCCCGAGCTAGGGCTAGTGGGAGCGGTAGGCGTAGCGCTGTGGTAGGCATAGGGCAAGAGGTGGGTGTCGGGGTAAACCTAGGAGTAGGCCTAGGGCCAGGAGTTGGAGCTGTGGCTAGGGGTAGGGATGGGGGTGGGCCTATGTTTAGGGGTAGCTTTGGGCCAGGGGTAGGGGTAGGACTAGAGGTAGTGCTAGGCGTAGTCCTAGGGCGAGGGGGAGTGCTCGGGGTAGGGTTAGGTGAAGGGCTAGTGGTTGGCAGAGGCCCACGGGCAGTGTTAGTGTTAGGGCTCATGTTAGGCCTAGGATTAGTGGTAGTGGTAGGGGTTGGCCGAGGGTTAGGGGTAGGTGTCACGGGAAAACTCCGGTTAGTCCTAGGACTCAGAACCGGTGTAGGGCTGCTTTCGGGTGTGGCTAAGGGTGGGTACAGGGTGATTTCGTGGGACACAGGTTAGTTTTGTGGCTAACGGTAGGGCAAGGTGTACTGGTCGTTGACGGGCATGTGCTAGGCCTCGGACTAGAGTGAGCACCTGGCGTTGGTATAGGGCCCGAGCTAGGGCTACTGGGAGCGGTAGGCGTAGCGCTTGGGTACGCACAGGGCAAGAAGTGGGTGTCGGGGTAAACCTAGGAGTAGGCCTAGGGCCAGGAGTTGGAGCTGTGGCTAGGGGTAGTGATGGGGGTGGGCCTATGGTTAGGGGTAGCTGTAGGGCCAGGGGTAGGAGTAGGACTAGAGGTAGTGCTAGGCGTAGGCCTAGGGCGAGGGTGAGTGCTCGGGGTAGGGTTAGGTGAAGTGCTAGTGGTTGGCAGAGGCCCATGGGCATTGTTAGTGTTAGGGCTCATGTTAGGCCTAGGATTAGTGGTAGTGGTAGGGGTTGGCCGAGGGCTAGGTGTAGGTGTCACGGGAGGGCTCCGTTTAGTCCTAGGACTCGGAACAGTTGTAGGGCTGGATTCGGGTGTGGCTAAGGGTGGGTCCAGGGTGATTCCGTAGGACACGGGTTAGTGTTCTGGCTAACGGTAGGGCAAGGTGTACTGTTCGGCGAAGGGCAAGTGCTAGGCCTCGGACTAGAGCGAGCACTGGGCGTTGGTCTAGGGCCCGAGCTAGGGATACTGGTAGCGGTAGGCGTAGCGCTGGTGTAGGCATAGGGCAAGAGTTTTGTGTCGGGGTAAACCTAGGATTAGGCCTAGGGCCAGGATTTGGAGCTGTGGCTAGGGGTAGGGATGGGGGTGGGCCTATGGTTAGGGGTAGCTGTAGGGCCAGGGGTAGGGGTAGGACTAGAAGTAGTGCTAGGCATAGGCCTAGGGCGAGGGGGAGTACTCGAGGTAGGGTTAGGTGAAGTGCTAGTGGTTGGCAGAGGCCAACGGGCAGTGTTAGTGTTAGGGCTCATGTTAGGCCTAGGATTAGTAGTAGTGGTAGGGGTTTGCCGAGGGCTAAAGGTAGGTGTCACAGGAAAACTCCGGTTAGTCCTAGGACTCGGAACAGGTGTAGGGCTGGATTCGGGTGTGGCTAAGGGTGGGTCCAGGGTGATTTCGTGGGACACAGGTTAGTGTTCTGGGTAACGGTAGGGCAAGGTGTACTGGTCGGCGACGGGCAAGTGCTAGGCCTCGGACTAGAATGAGCACTGGGCGTTGGTCTAGGGCCCGAGCTAGGACTAGTGGGAGCGGTAGGCGTAGCGCTGGGGTAGGCATAGGGCAAGAGGTGGGTGTCGGGGTAAACCTAGGAGTAGGCCTAGGGCCAGGAGTTGGAGCTGTGGCTAGGGGTAGCGATGGGTTTGGGCCTATGGGTAGGGGTAGCTGTAGGGCCAGGGGTAGGGTTAGGACTAGAGGTAGTGCTAGGCGTAGGCCTAGGGCGATGGGTAGTGCTCGGGGTAGGATTAGGAGAAGGGCTAGTGGTTGGCAGAGGCCAACGGGCAGTGTTAGTGTTAGGGCTCATGTTAGGCCTAGGATTAGTGGTAGTGGTAGGGGTTGGCCGAGGGCTAGGTGTAGGTATCAAGGAAGGGCTACGTATAGTCTTAGGACTCGGAACAGGTGTAGGGCTGGATTCAGGTGTGGCTAAGAGTGGGTCCAGGGTGATTCCATAGGACACGGGTTAGTGCTCTGGCTAACGGTAGGGCAAGGTGTACTGGTCGGCGACAGGCAAGTGCTAGGACTCGGACTAGAGTGAGCACTGGGCATTGGTCTAGGGCCCGGCTAGGCCTACGGAGTGTGGCAGGTGTAGCGCTGGGGTAGGCATAGGGCAAGAGGTGGGTGTCGGGGTAAACCTAGGAGTAGGCCTAGGGCCAGGATTTGGATCAGTGGCTAGGGGTAGGGATGGGGGTGGGCCTATGGTTAGGGGTAGCTGTAAGGCCAGGGCTAGGTGTAAAAATAGAGGTAGTGCTAGGCGTAGGCCTAGGGCGAGGGGGAGTGCTCGCGGTAGGATTAGGTGAAGGGCTACTGGTTGGCAGAGGCTCATGGGCAGTGTTAGTGTTAGGGCTCATGTTAGGCCTAGGATTAGTGGTAGTGGTAGGGGTTGGCCGAGGGCTAGGTGTAGGTGTCACCGGAGGGCTCCGTTTAGTCCTAGGACTCTGAACAGGTGTAGGGCTGGATTCGGGTGTGGCTAAGTGTTGGTCCAGGGTGATTCCGTAGGACACGGGTTAGTGTTCTGGCTAACGGTAGGGCAAGGTGTACTGGTCGGGGACGGGCAAATGCTAGGCTTCGGACTAGAGTGAGCACTGGGCGTTGGTCTAGGGCCGAGCTAGGGCTAGTGGGAGCGGTAGGCGTAGCCCTGGGGTAGGCATAGGGCAAGAGGTGGGTGTCGGGGTAAACCTAGGAGTAGGCCTAGGGCCAGGAGTTGGACCTGTTGCTAGGGGTAGGGATAGGGGTGGGCCTATTGTAGGGGTAGCTGTAGGGCCAGGGGTAGGGGTAGGACTAGACGTAGTGCTAGGCGTAGGCCTAGGGCTATGGGTAGTGCTCGGGATAGGATTAGATGAAGGGCTAGTGGTTGGCAGAGGCCCACGGGCAGTGTTAGTGTTAGGGCTCATGTTAGGCTTAGGATTAGTGGTAGTGGTAGGGGTTGGCCAAGGGCTAGGTGTAGGTGTCCCGGGAGGGCTCCGTTTAGTCCTAGGACTCGGAACAGGTGTAGGGCTGGATTCGGGTGTGGCTAAAAGTGGGTCCAGGGTGATTCCGTAGGACACGAGTTAGTGCTCTGGTTAACGGTAGGGCAAGGTGTACTTGTCGGCGACGGGAAAGTGCTAGGCCTCGAACTAGAGTGAGCACTGGCCGTTAATGTAGCGCCCGAGCTAGGGCTAGTGGGAGCGGTAGGCGTAGCGCTGGGGTAGGCATAGGGCAAGTGGTGGTGTCGGTGTAACCTAGGAGTAGGCCTAGGGCCAGGAGTTGGAGCTGTGGCTAGGGGTAGGGATAGGGGTGGGCCTATGGTTAGGTGTAGCTGGAGGGCCAGGGGTAGGGTTAGGACTAGAGGTAGTGCTAGGCGTAGGCCTAGGGCGAGGGGGAGTGCTCGGGGTATGGTTAGGTGAAGGACTAGTGGTTGCCAGAGGCCCACGAGCAGTGTTAGTGTTAGGGCTCATGTTAGGCCTAGGATTAGTGGTTGTGGTAGGGGTTGGCCGAGGGCTAGGGGTAGGTGTCAAGGGAGGGCTCCGTTTAGTTCTAGGACTCGGAACAGTGGTAGGGCTGGATTCGGGTGTGGCTAAGTGTGGGTCCAGGGTGATTCCATAGGACACGGGTTAGTGCTCTGGATAACGGTAAGGCAAGTTGTACTGGTCGGCGACGGGCAAGTGCTAGGCCTCGGACTAGAGTGAGCACTGGGCATTGGTCTAGGTCCCGAGGTAGGGCTAGTGGTAGCGGTAGGCGTAGCCCTGGGGTAGGCATAGGGCAAGAGGTGGGTGTCGGGGTAAACATAGGAGTAGACCTAGGGCCACGAGTTGGAGCTGTGGCTAGGGGTAGGGATGGGTGTGGGCCTATGGGTAGGTGTAGCTGTAGGGCCAGGGGTAGGGGTAGGACTAGAGGTAGTGCTAGGCGTAGGCCTAGGGCGAGGTGTAGCGCTCGGGGTAGGATTAGGTGAAGGGCTAGTGGTTGGCAGAGGCCCACGGGCCGTGTTAGTGTTAGGGCTCATGTTAGGCCTAGGATTAGTGGTAGTGGTAGGGGTTGGCCGAGGGCTAGGGGTAGGTGTCACGGGAGGGCTACGTTTAGTCTTAGGACTCGGAACAGGTGTAGGGCTGGATTCGGGTGTGGCTAAGGGTGGGTCCAGGGTGATTCCGTAGGACACGGGTTAGTGCTCTGGCTAACGGTAGGGCAAGGTGTACTGGTCAGCAACAAGCAAGTGCTAGGCCTCGGACTAGAGTGAGCACTGGGCGTTAATCTAGGGCCCGAGCTAGGGCTACTGAGAGTGGTAGGTGTAGCGCTGGGGTAGGCATAGGGCAAGAGGTGGGTGTCGAGGTAAATCTAGGAGTAGGCCTAGGGCCAGGAGTTGGAGCTGTGGCTAGGGGTAGTGATGGTGTTGGGCCTATGGTTAGGGGTAGCTGTAGGGCCAGGGGTAGGGGTAGGACTAGAGGTAGTGCTAGGCTTAGGCCTAGGGCGAGGGGTAATACTCGGGTAGGATTAGGTGAAGGGCTATTGGTTGGCAGAGGCCCACGGGCAGTGTTAGTGTTAGGGCTCATGTTAGGCCTAGGATTAGTGGTAGTTGTAGGGGTTGGCCAAGGGTTAGGGGTAGGTGTCAAGGGAGGACTCCGGTTATCCTAGGACTCGGAACAGGTGTAGGGCTGGTTTCGGGTGTGGCTAAGGGTGGGTACAGGGTGATTTCGTGGGACACAGGTTAGTGTTCTTGCTAACGGTAAGGCAAGGTGTACTGGTCGGCGACGGGCAAGTACTAGGCCTCGGACTAGAGTGAGCACTGGGCGTTGGTCTAGGGCCCGAGTTAGGGCTAGTGTGAGCGGTAGGCGTAGCGCTGGTGTAGGCATAGTGCAAGAGGTGGCTGTAGCGGTAAACCTACGAGTAGGCCTAGGGCTAGGAGTTGGAGCTGTGGCTAGGGGTAGGGATAGGGGTGGGCCTATGGGTAGGGGTAGCTGTAGGGCCAGGCGTAGGGGTACGACTAGAGGTAGTGCTAGGCGTAGGCCTAGGGCGAGGAGGAGTGCTCTGGGTAGGGTTAGGTGAAGGGCTAGTGGTTGGCAGAGGCCTACGTGCAGTGTTAGTGTTAGGGATCAAGTTAGGCCTAGGATTAGTGGTAGTGGTAGGGGTTGGCTGAGGACTAGGTGTAGGTGTCACAGGAGGGCTCTGTTTAGTCCTAGGACTTGAAACAGGTGTAGGGCTGGATTCGGGTGTGGCTAAGTGTGGGTCCAGAATGATCTTGTAGGACACGGGTTAGTCCTCTGGCTAACGGTAGGGCAAGGTGCTCTGGTTGGCGACGGGCAAGTGCTAGGCCTCGGACTAGAGTGAGCACTGGGCGTTGGACTAGGGCCCAAGCTAGGGCTAGTGGGAGCGGTAGGCGTAGCCCTGGGGTAGGCATAGGGCAAGAGGTGGGTGTCGGTGTAAACCTAGGAGTAGGCCTAGGGCCAGGAGTTGGAGCTGTGGCTAGGGTTAGGGTTGGGGGTGGGCCTATGGTTAGGGGTAGCTGTAGGGCCAGGGGTAGGGGTAGGACTAGAGGTAGTGCTAGGCGTAGGCCTAGGGCGAGGGGGAGTGCTCGCGGTAGGATTAGGTGAAGGGCTACTTGTTGGCAGAGGCTCATGGGCAGTGTTAGTGTTAGGGCTCATGTTAAGCCTAGGATTAGTGGTAGTGGTAGGGGTTGGCCGAGGGCTAGGTGTAGGTGTCACGGGAGGGCTCCGTTTAGTCCTAGGACTCTGAACAGGTGTAGGGCTGGATTCGGGTGTGGCTAAGTGTTGGTCCAGGGTGATTCCGTAGGACACGGGTTAGTGTTCTGGCTAACGGTAGGGCAAGGTGTACTGGTCGGGGACGGGCAAATGCTAGGCTTCGGACTAGAGTGAGCACTGGGCGTTGGTCTAGGGCCGAGCTAGGGCTAGTGGGAGCGGTAGGCGTAGCCCTGGGGTAGGCATAGGGCAAGAGGTGGGTGTCGGGGTAAACCTAGGAGTAGGCCTAGGGCCAGGAGTTGGACCTGTTGCTAGGGGTAGGGATAGGGGTGGGCCTATTGTAGGGGTAGCTGTCGGGCCAGGGGTAGGGGTAGGACTAGACGTAGTGCTAGGCCTAGGCCTAGGGCTATGGGTAGTGCTCGGGATAGGATTAGATGAAGGGCTAGTGGTTGGCAGAGGCCCACGGGCAGTGTTAGTGTTAGGGCTCATGTTAGGCCTAGGATTAGTGGTAGTGGTAGGGGTTGGCCGAGGGCTAGACGTAGGTTTCACGGGATGGCTCCGTTTAGTCCTAAGACTAGGAACAGGTGTAGGGCTGGATTGGGGTGTGGCTAAGGGTGGGTCCAGGGTGATTCCGTAGGACACGGGTTAGTTCTCTGGCTAACGGTAGGGCAAAGTGTACTGGTCGGCGACGGGCAAGTGCTAGGCCTCGGACTAGAGTGAGCACTGGGCGTTGGTCTAGGGCCCGAGCTAGGGCTAGTGGGAGCGGTAGGCGTAGCGCTGTGGTAGGCATAGGGCAAGAGGTGGGTGTCGGGGTAAACCTAGGAGTAGGCCTAGGGCCGGGAGTTGGAGCTGTGGCTAGGGGTAGGGATGGGGGTGGGCCTATGTTTAGGGGTAGCTTTGGGCCAGGGGTAGGGGTAGGACTAGAGGTAGTGCTAGGCGTAGTCCTAGGGCGAGGGGGAGTGCTCGGGGTAGGGTTAGGTGAAGGGCTAGTGGTTGGCAGAGGCCCACGGGCAGTGTTAGTGTTAGGGCTCATGTTAGGCCTAGGATTAGTGGTAGTGGTAGGGGTTGGCCGAGGGTTAGGGGTAGGTGTCACGGGAAAACTCCGGTTAGTCCTAGGACTCAGAACCGGTGTAGGGCTGCTTTCGGGTGTGGCTAAGGGTGGGTACAGGGTGATTTCGTGGGACACAGGTTAGTTTTGTGGCTAACGGTAGGGCAAGGTGTACTGGTCGTTGACGGGCATGTGCTAGGCCTCGGACTAGAGTGAGCACCTGGCGTTGGTATAGGGCCCGAGCTAGGGCTACTGGGAGCGGTAGGCGTAGCGCTTGGGTACGCACAGGGCAAGAAGTGGGTGTCGGGGTAAACCTAGGAGTAGGCCTAGGGCCAGGAGTTGGAGCTGTGGCTAGGGGTAGTGATGGGGGTGGGCCTATGGTTAGGGGTAGCTGTAGGGCCAGGGGTAGGAGTAGGACTAGAGGTAGTGCTAGGCGTAGGCCTAGGGCGAGGGTGAGTGCTCGGGGTAGGGTTAGGTGAAGTGCTAGTGGTTGGCAGAGGCCCATGGGCATTGTTAGTGTTAGGGCTCATGTTAGGCCTAGGATTAGTGGTAGTGGTAGGGGTTGGCCGAGGGCTAGGGGTAGGTGTCACGGGAGGGCTACGTTTAGTCTTAGGACTCGGAACAGGTGTAGGGCTGGATTCGGGTGTGGCTAAGGGTGGGTCCAGGGTGATTCCGTAGGACACGGGTTAGTGCTCTGGCTAACGGTAGGGCAAGGTGTACTGGTCGGCGACGGGCAAGTGCTAGACCTCGGACTAGAGTGAGCACTGGGCGTTGTTCTAGGGCCCGAGCTAGGGCTACTGGCAGCGGTAGGCGTAGCACTGGGGTAGGCATAGGGCAAGAGATGGGTGTTGGGGTAAACCTAGGAGTAGGCCTAGGGCCAGGATTTGGAGGTGTGCCTAGGGGCAGGGATGGGGGTGGGCCTATGGTTAGGGGTAGCTGTAGGGCCAGGGGTAGGGGTAGGACTAGAGGTAGTTCTAGGCGTAGGCCTAGGGCGAGGGGGAGTGCTCGGGGTAGGGTTAGGTGAAGTGCTAGTGGTTGGCAGAGGCCCACAGGCAGTGTTAGTGTTAGGGCTCATGTTAGGCCTACGATTAGTGGTAGTGGTAGGGGTTTGCCGAGGGCTAAAGGTAGGTGTCACGGGAAAACTCCGGTTAGTCCTAGGACTCGGAACAGGTGTAGGGCTGGATTCGGGTGTGGCTAAGGGTGGGTCCAGGGTGATTCCGTATTACACGGGTTAGTGCTCTGGCTAACGGTAGGGCAATGTGTACTGGTCGGTGACGGGCAAGTGCTAGGCCTCGGACTAGTGTGAGCACTGGGCATTGGTCTAGGGCCCGAGCTAGACCTACTGAGAGTGGTAGGTGTAGCGCTGGGGTAGGCATAGGGCAAGAGGTGGGTGTTGGGTAAACCTAGGAGTAGGCCTAGGTCCAGGAGTTGGAGCTGTGGCTAGGGGTAGTGATGGGGGTGGGCCTATAGTTAGGGGTAGCTGTAGGGCCAGGGGTAGGTGTAGGACTAGAGATAGTGCTAGGCGTAGGCCTAGGGCGAGTGGTAGTGCTCGGGGTAGGATTAGGTGAAGGGCTAGTGGTTGGCAGAGGCCCACGGTCAGTGTTAGTGTTAGGGCTCATGTTAGGCCTAGGATTAGTGGTAGTGGTAGGGGTTGGCCGAGGGTTAGGGGTAGGTGTCACGGGAGGGCTCCGTTTAGTCCTAGGACTTGAAACAGGTGTAGGGCTGGATTCGGGTGTGGCTAAGGGTGGGTCCAGGGTGATTCCGTAGGACACGGTTTAGTGCTCTGGCTAACGGTAGGGCAAGGTGTACTGGTCGGCAACGGGCAAGTGCTAGGCCTAGGACTAGAGTGAGCACTGGGCGTTGGTCTAGGGCAGAGTTAGGGCTAGTGGGAGCGGTAGGCGGAGCCCTGGGGTAGGCATAGGGCAAGAGGTGGGTGTCGGGGTAAACCTAGGAGTAGGCCTAGGGCCAGGAGTTGGAGCTGTTGCTAGGGGTAGGGATGGGGGTGGGCCTATGGTTAGGGGTAGCTGTAGGGCCAGGGGTAAAGGTAGGACTAGAGGTAGTGATAGGCGTGGTCCTAGGGCGAGGGGGAGTGCTCGGGGTAGGGTTAGGTGAAGTGCTAGTGGTTGGCAGAGGCCCACGGGCAGTGTTAGTGTTAGGGCTCATGTTAGGCCTAGGATTAGTGGTAGTGGTAGGGGTTGGCCGAGGGCTAGACGTAGGTTTCACGGGATGGCTCCGTTTAGTCCTAAGACTAGGAACAGGTGTAGGGCTGGATTGGGGTGTGGCTAAGGTGGGTCCAGGGTGATTCCGTAGGACACGGGTTAGTTCTCTGGCTAACGGTAGGGCAAAGTGTACTGGTCGGCGACGGGCAAGTGCTAGGCCTCGGACTAGAGTGAGCACTGGGCGTTGGTCTAGGGCCCGAGCTAGGGCTAGTGGGAGCGGTAGGCGTAGCGCTGTGGTAGGCATAGGGCAAGAGGTGGGTATCGGGGTAAACCTAGGAGTAGGCCTAGGGCCAGGAGTTGGAGCTGTGGCTAGGGGTAGGGATGGGGGTGGGCCTATGTTTAGGGGTAGCTTTGGGCCAGGGGTAGGGGTAGGACTAGAGGTAGTGCTAGGCGTAGTCCTAGGGCGAGGGGGAGTGCTCGGGGTAGGGTTAGGTGAAGAGCTAGTGGTTGGCAGAGGCCCACGGGCAGTGTTAGTGTTAGGGCTCATGTTAGGCCTAGGATTAGTGGTAGTGGTAGGGGTTGGCCGAGGGTTAGGGGTAGGTGTCACGGGAAAACTCCGGTTAGTCCTAGGACTCGGAACCGGTGTAGGGCTGCTTTCGGGTGTGGCTAAGGGTGGGTACAGGGTGATTTCGTGGGACACAGGTTAGTGTTGTGGCTAACGGTAGGGCAAGGTGTACTGGTCGTTGACGGGCATGTGCTAGGCCTCGGACTAGAGTGAGCACCTGGCGTTGGTATAGGGCCCGAGCTAGGGCTACTGGGAGCGGTAGGCGTAGCGCTTGGGTACGCATAGGGCAAGAAGTGGGTGTCGGGGTAAACCTAGGAGTAGGCCTAGGGCCAGGAGTTGGAGCTGTGGCTAGGGGTAGTGATGGGCGTGGGCCTATGGTTAGGGGTAGCTGTAGGGCCAGGGGTAGGAGTAGGATAGAGGTAGTGCGAGGCGTAGGCCTAGGGCGAGGGTGAGTGCTCGGGGTAGGGTTAGGTGAAGTGCTAGTGGTTGGCAGAGGCCCATGGGCATTGTTAGTGTTAGGGCTCATGTTAGGCCTAGGATTAGTGGTAGTGGTAGGGGTTGGCCGAGGGCTAGGGGTAGGTGTCACGGGAGGGCTACCTTTAGTCTTAGGACTCGGAACAGGTGTAGGGCTGGATTCGGGTGTAACTAAGGGTGAGTCCAGGGTGATTCCGTAGGACACGGGTTAGTGCTCTGGCTAACGGTAGGGCAAGGTGTACTGGTCGGCGACGGGCAAGTGCTAGACCTCGGACTAGAGTGAGCACTGGGCGTTGTTCTAGGGCCCGAGCTAGGGCTACTGGCAGCGGTAGGCGTAGCGCTGGGGTAGGCATAGGGCAAGAGATGGGTGTCGGGGTAAACCTAGGAGTAGGCCTAGGTCCAGGAGTTGGAGGTGTGGCTAGGGGCAGGGATGGGGGTGGGCCTATGGTTAGGGGTAGCTGTAGGGCCAGGGGTAGGGGTAGGACTAGAGGTAGTTCTAGGCGTAGGCCTAGGGCGAGGGGGAGTGCTCGGGGTAGGGTTAGGTGAAGTGCTAGTGGTTGGCAGAGGCCCACGGGCAGTGTTAGTGTTAGGGCTCATGTTAGGCCTACGATTAGTGGTAGTGGTAGGGGTTTGCCGAGGGCTAAAGGTAGGTGTCACGGGAAAACTCCGGTTAGTCCTAGGACTCGGAACAGGTGTAGGGCTGGATTCGGGTGTGGCTAAGGGTGGGTCCAGGGTGATTCCGTAGGACACGGGTTAGTGCTCTGGCTAACGGTAGGGCAATGTGTACTGGTCGGTGACGGACAAGTGCTAGGCCTCGGACTAGAGTGAGCACTGGGCATTGGTCTAGGGCCCGAGCTAGGCCTACTGAGAGTGGTAGGTGTAGCGCTGGGGTAGGCATAGGGCAAGAGGTGGGTGTTGGGTAAACCTAGGAGTAGGCCTAGGTCCAGGAGTTGGAGCTGTGGCTAGGGGTAGTGATGGGGGTGGGCCTATAGTTAGGGGTAGCTGTAGGGCCAGGGGTAGGTGTAGGACTAGAGGTAGTGCTAGGCGTAGGCCTAGGGCGAGTGGTATTGCTCGGGGTAGGATTAGGTGAAGGGCTAGTGATTGGCAGAGGCCCACGGTCAGTGTTAGTGTTAGGGCTCATGTTAGGCCTAGGATTAGTGGTAGTGGTAGGGGTTGGCCGAGGGTTAGTCGTAGGTGTCCGGGGAGGACTCCGGTTAGTCCTAGGACTCGGAACAGGTGTTGGGCTGGTTTCAGGTGTGGCTGAGGGTGGGTACAGGGTGATTTCGTGGGACACAGGTTAGTGTTCTGGCTAACGGTAGGGCAAGGTGTACTGGTCGGCGACGGGCAAGTGCTAGGCCTCGGACTAGAGTGAGCACTGAGCGTTGGTCTAGGGCCCGAGCTAGGGCTAGTGGGAGCGGTAGGCGTAGCGCTGGGGTAGGCATAGGGCAAGAGGTGGGTGTCAGGGTAAACCTAGGAGTAGGCCTAGAACCAGGTTTTGGAACTGTGGTAAGGGGTAGGGATGGGTGTGGGCCTATGGTTAGGGGTAGCTGTAGGGCCAGGGGTAGGGGTAGGACTAGAGGTAGTTCTAGGCATAGGCCTAGGGCGAGGGGGAGTGCTCGGGGTAGGGTTAGGTGAAGTCCTAGTGGTTGGCAGAGGCCCACGGTCAGTGTTAGTGTTAGGGCTCATGTTAGGCCTAGGATTAGTGGTAGTGGTAGGGGTTTGCCAG
This sequence comes from Rhinolophus hipposideros, assembly GCF_964194185.1. NCBI lineage: Eukaryota > Metazoa > Chordata > Mammalia > Chiroptera > Rhinolophidae > Rhinolophus > Rhinolophus hipposideros. Next base: position 930,763 of record NW_027668966.1, on the reverse strand, counting down.
AGCTTAAGGTAGGTGTCACGGGAAAACTCCGTTTAGTCCTAGGACTCGGAACATTTGTAGGGCTGGATTCGGGTGTGGCTAAGGGTGGGTCCAGGGTGAATTCGTGGGACACAGGTTAGTGTTCTGGCTAACGGTAGGGCAAGGTGTACTGGTCGGCGACGGGCAAGTGCTAGGCCTCGGACTAGAATGAACACTGGGCGTTAATCTAGGGCCCGAGCTGGGCTAGTGGAGCGGTAGTCGTGGCGCTGGGGTAGGCACAGGTCAAGAGGTTGGTGTCGGGGAAAACCTAGGAGTAGGCCTAGGGCCAGGAGTTGGAGCTGTGGCTAGGGGTAGTGTGGGGGTGGGCCTTGGTTAGGGGTAGCTGTAGGGCCAGGGGTAGGGGTACGACTAGAGGTAGTGCTAGGCGTAGGCCTAGGGCGAGGGTGAGTGCTCGGGGTAGGGTTAGGTGAAGTGCTAGTGGTTGGCAGAGGCCCACGGGGATTGTTAGTGTTAGGGCTCATGTTAGGCCTAGGATTAGTGGTAGTGGTAGGGGTTGGCCGAGGGCTAGGGGTAGGTGTCACGGGAGGGCTACGTATAGTCTTAGGACTCGGAACAGGTGTAGGGCTGGATTCAGGTGTGGCTAAGAGTGGGTCCAGGGTGATTCCGTAGGACACGGGTTAGTGCTCTGTCTAACGGTAGGGCAAGGTGTACTGGTCGGTGAAGGGCAAGTGCTAGGCCTTGGACTAGAGTGAGCACTGGGCATTGGACTAGGGCCCGAGCTAGGCCTACTGAGAGTGGTAGGTGTAGCTCTGGGGTAGGCATAGGGCAAGAGGTGGGTGTCAAGGTAAACCTAGGAGTAGGCCTAGGTCCAGGAGTTGGAGCTGTGGCTAGGGGTAGTGATGGGGGTGGGCCTATGGTTAGGGGTAGCTGTAGGGCCAGGGGTAGGTGTAGGACTAGAGGTAGTGCTAGGCGTAGGCCTAGGGCGAGGGTGAGTGCTCGGGGTAGGGTTGGGTGAAATGCTAGTGGTTGGCAGTGGCCCACGGGCAGTGTTAGTGTTAGGGCTCATGTTAGGCCTAAAATTAGTGGTAGTGGTAGGGGTTTGCGAGGGCTAAAGGTAGGTGTCACGGGAAACTCCGGTTAGTCCTGGGACTCGGAACAGTTGTAGGGCTGGATTCGGGTGTGGCTAAGGTTGGGTCCAGGGTGATTTCGTGGGACACAGGTTAGTGTTCTGGCTAACGGTAGGGCAAGGTGTACTAGTCGGCGACGGGCAAGTGCTAGGCCTCGGATTAGAATGAGCACTGGGCGTTGGTCTAGGGCCCGAGCTAGGGCTACTGGGAGCGGTAGGCGTAGCGCTGGGGTAGGCATAGGGCAAGAGGTGGGTGTCGGTGTAAACCTAGGAGTAGGCCTAGGGCTAGGAGTTGGAGCTGTGGCTAGGGGTAGGGATGGGGGTGGGCGTATGGTATGGGTAGCTGTAGGGCCAGGGGTAGGGGTAGGACTAGAGGTAGTGCTAGGCGTAGGCCTAGGTCGAGGGTGAGTGCTCGGGGTAGGGTTAGGTGAAGTGGTAATGGTTGGCAGAGGCCCACGGGCATTGTTAGTGTTAGGGCTCTTGTTAGGCCTAGGATTAGTGGTAGTGGTAGGGGTTTGCCGAGGGCTAGGGGTAGGTGTCACGGGAGGGCTACGTTTAGTCTTAGGACTCGGAACAGGTGTAGGGCTTGATTCGGGTGTGGCTAAGGGTGGGTCCAGGGTGATTCCGTATGACACGGGATAGTGCTCTGGCTAACGGTAGGGCAAGGTGTACTAATCGGCGACGGGCAAGTGCTAGGCCTCGGACTAGCGTGAGCACTGGGCGTTGGTCTAGGGCCCGAGCTAGGGCTAATGAGAGTGGTAGGTGTAGCGCTGGGGTAGGCATAGGGCAAGAGGTGGGTGTCAGGGTAAACCAAAAAGTAGGCCTAAGCCCAGAAGTTGGAGCTGTGGCTAGGGGTAGTGATGGGGGTGGGCCTATGGTTAGGGGTAGCTGTAGGGCCAGGGGTAGGGGTAGGACTAGAGGTAGTGCTAGGCGTAGGCCTAGGGCGAGGGGTAGTGCTCGGGGTAGGATTAGTTGAAGGGCTAGTGGTTGGCAGAGGCCCACGTGCAGTGTTAGTGTTAGGGCTCATGTTAGGCCTAGGATTAGTGGTAGTGGTAGGGGTTGGCCGAGCGTTAGGGGTAGGTGTCACGGGAGGACTCCGGTTAGTCCTAGGACTCGGAAGAGGTGTAGGGGTGGTTTCGGGTGTGGCTAAGGGTGGGTACAAGGTGATTTCGTGGGACACAGGTTAGTGTTCTGGATAACGGTAGGGCAAGGTGTACTGGTCGGCGACGGGCAAGTGCTAGGCCTCGGACTAGAGTGAGCACTGGGCGTTGGTCTAGGGCCCGAGCTAGGGCTACTGGGAGCGGTAGGCGTAGCGCTGGGGTAGGCATAGGGCAAGAGGTGGGTGTCGGGGTAAACCTAGGAGTAGTCCTAGGGCCAGGAGTTGGAGCTGTGGCTAGGGGTAGGAATGGGGGAGGGCCTATGGGTAGGGGTAGCTGTAGGGCCAGGGGTAGGGGTAGGACTAGAGGTAGTGCTAGGCGTAGGCCTAGGGCGAGGGGGAGTGCTCTGGGTAGGGTTAGGTGAAGGGCTAGTGGTTGGCAGAGGCATACGGGCAGTGTTAGTGTTAGGGCTCATGTTAGGCCTAGGATTAGTGGTAGTGGTAGGGGTTGGCCGAGGGCTAGGGGTACGTGTCACGGGAGGGCTCCGTTTAGTCCTAGGACTTGAAACAGGTGTAGGGCTGGATTCGGGTGTGGCTAAGGGTGGGTTCAGGGTGATTCCGTAGGACACGGGTTAGTCTTCTGGCTAACGGTAGGGCAAGGAGTACTGGTCGGCGACGGGCAAGTGCTAGGCCTCGGACTAGAGTGAGCACTGGGCGTTGGTCTAGGGCTCGAGCTAGGGCTAGTGGGACCAATAGGCATAGCGCTGGGGTAGGCATAGGGCAAGAGGTGGGTGTCGGGGTAAACCTAGGAGTAGGCCTAGGGTCAGGAGTTGGAGCTGTAGCTAGGGGTAGGGATGGGGGTGGGCCTATGGGTAGGGGTAGCTGTAGGGCCAGGGGTAGGGGTAGGACTAGAGGTAGTGCTAGGCGTAGGCCTAGGGCGAGGGGGAGTGCTCTGGGTAGGGTTAGGTGAAGGGTTAGTGGTTGGCAGAGGCATACGGGCAGTGTTAGTGGTAGGGCTCATGTTAGGCCTAGGATTAGTGGTAGTGGTAAGGGTTGGCCGAGGGCTAGGGGTAGGTGTCACGGGAGGGCTCCGTTTAGTCCTAGGACTTGAAACAGGTGTAGGGCTGGATTCGGGTGTGGCTAAGGGTGGGTTCAGGGTGATTCCGTAGGACACGGGTTAGTCCTCTGGCTAACGGTAGGGCAAGGTGTACTGGTCGGCGACGGGCAACTGCTAGGCCTCGGACTAGAGTGAGCACTGGGCGTTGGTCTAGCGCCCGAGCTAGGGCTAGTGGGAGCGGTAGGCGTAGTGCTGGGGTAGGCATAGGGCAAGAGGTGGGTGTCGGTGTAAACCTAGGAGTAGGCCTAGGGCCAGCAGTTGGAGCTGTGGTTAGGGGTAGGGATGGGAGTGGGCTTATGAGTAGGGGTAGCTGTAGGGCCAGGGGTAGGAGTAGGACTAGAGGTAGTGCTAGGCGTAGGCCTAGGGCGAGGGGTAGTGAACGGGGTAGGATTAGGTGAAGGAATAGTGGTTGGCAGAGGCTCACGGGCAGTGTTAGTGTTAGGGCTCATGTTAGGCCTAGGATTAGTGGTAGTGGTAAGGGTTGGCCGAGGGCTAGGGATAGGTGTCACGGGAGGGCTCCGTTTAGTCCTAGAACTTGAAACATGTGTAGGGCTGGATTCGGGTGTGGCTAAGGGTGGGTCAAGGGTGATTCCGTAGGACACGGTTTAGTTTTCTGGCTAACGGTAGGGCAAGGTGTACTGGTCGGGGAAGGGCAAATGCTAGGCTTAGGACTAGAGTGAGCACTGGGCGTTGGTCTAGGGACCGAGCTAGGGCTAGTGGGACCAATAGGCATAGAGCTGGGGTAGGCATAGGGCAAGAGTTGCGTGTCGGGGTAAACCTAGGAGTAGGCCTAGGGTCAGGAGTTGGAGCTGTGCCTAGGGGTAGGGATTGGGGTGGGCCTATGGTTAGGGGTAGCTGTGGGGCCATGGGTAGGGGTAGGACTAGAGGTAGTGCTAGGCGTAAGCCTAGGGCGAGGGGGAGTGCTTGGGGTAAGGTTAGATGAAAGACTAGTGGTTGGCAGAGGCCCACGGGCAGTGTTAGTGTTAGGGCTCATGTTAGGCCTAGGATTAGTGGTAGTTTTAGGGGATTCCCGAGGCCTAGTGGTAGGTGTCACGGGAGGACTCCGGTTAGTCCTAGGACTTGAAACAGGTGTAGGGCTGGATTCGGGTGTGGCTAATGGTGGGTCAAGGGTGATTCCGTAGGACACGGGTTAGTCCTCTGGCTAACGGTAGGACAAGGTGTACTGGTCGGGGAAGGGCAAATGCTAGGCCTCGAACTAGAGTGAGCACTGGGCGTTGGTCTAGGGCTTGAGCTAGGGCTACTGGGAGCGGTAGGCGTAGCGCTGGGGTAGGCATAGGGCAAGAGGTGGGTGTCGGGGTAAACCAGGGGTAGGCCTAGAACCAGGAGTTGGAGCTGTGGCTAGGGGTAGGGATGGGGGTGGGACTATGGTTGGGGGTAGCTGTAGGGCCAGGGGTAGGGGTAGGACTGGAGGTAGTGCTAGGCGTAGGCCTAGGGCGAGGGGGATTGCTCGGGGTAGGGTTAGGTGAAGTGCTAGTGGTTGGCAGTGGCCCACGGGCAGTGTTAGTGTTAGGGCTCATGTTAGGCCTAAAATTAGTGGTAGTGGTAGGGGTTTGCCGAGGGCTAAAGGTAGGTGTCACGGGAAAACTCCGGTTAGTCCTGGGACTCGGAACAGTTGTAGGGCTGGATTTGGGTGTGGCTAAGGGTGGGTCCAGGGTGATTTCGTGGGACACAGGTTAGTGTTCTGGCTGACGGTAGGGCAAGGTGTACTGGTCGGCGACTGGTAAGTGCTAGTCCTCGGACTGGAATGAGCACTGGGCGTTGGTCTAGGGCCCGAGCTTGGGCTAGTGGGAGCGGTAGGCGTAGCGCTGGGGTAGGCTTAGGGCAAGAGGTGGGTGTCGGTGTAAACCTAGGAGTAGGCCTAGGGCCAGGAGTTGGAGCTGTGGCTAGGGGTAGGGATGGGGGTGGTATTATGAGTAGGGGTAGCTGTAGGGCCAGGGGTAGGGGTAGGACTAGAGATAGTGCTAGGCGTAGGCCTAGGGCGAGGGGTAGTGCTCGGGGTAGGATTAGGTGAATGGCTAGTGGTTGGCTGAGGCTCACAAGCAGTGTTAGTGTTAGGGCTCATGTTAGGCCTAGGATTATTGGTAGTAGTAGGGGTTGGCCGAGGGCTAGGTGTAGGTGTCACGGGAGGGCTCCGTTTAGTGCTAGGACTCAGAACAGGTGTAGGGCTGGATTCGGGTGTGGATAAGGGTGGGGCCAGCGTGATTCCGTAGGACACGGGTTAGTGCTCTGGCTAACGGTAGGGCAAGGTGTACTGGTCGGGGAAGGGCAAATGCTAGGCTTCGGACTAGAGTGAGCACTGGGCGTTGGTCTAGGGCCCGAGCTAGGGCTAGTGGGACCGGTAGGCATAGCGCTGGGGTAGGCATAGGGCAAGAGGTGGGTGTCGGGGTAAACCTAGGAGTAGGCCTAGGGTCAGGAGTTGGAGCTGTGGCTAGGGGTAGGGATTGGGGTGGGCCTATGGTTAGGGGTAGCTGTGGGGCCAGGTGTAGGGGTCGGACTAGAGGTAGTGCTAGGCGTAAACCTAGGGCGAGGGGGAGTGCTCGGGGTAAGGTTAGATGAAAGACTAGTGGTTGGCAGAGGCTCACGGGCAGTGTTAGTGTTAGGGCTCATGTTAGGCCTAGGATTAGTGGTAGTGGTAGGGGATTCCCGAGGGCTAGTGGTAGGTGTCACGGGAGGACTCCGGTTAGTCATAGGACTCGGAACAGTTGTAGGGCTGGTTTCGGGTGTGGCTAAGGGTGGTTCCAGGGTGATTTCGTGGGACACAGGTTAGTTTTCTGGCTAACGGTAGGGCAAGGTGTACAGGTCGGCGACGGGCAAGTGGTAGGCCTCGGACTAGAGTGAGCACTGGGCGTTGGTCTAGGGCCCGAGCTAGGGCTACTGAGAGTGGTAGGTGTAGCGCTGGGGTAGGCAAAGGGCAAGAGGTGGGTGTCGGGATACACCAAGGAGTAGGCCAAGGGCCAGGAGTTGGAGCTGAGGCTAGGGGTAGGGATGGGAGTGGGCCTATGGGTAGGGGTAGCTGTAGGGCCAGGGGTAGGGGTAGGATTGGAGGTAGTGCTAGGCGTAGGTTTAGGGCGAGTGGGTGTGCTCTGGGTAGGTTTAGGTGAAGGGCTAGTGGTTGGCAGAGGCCTACGGGCAGTGTTAGTATTAGGGCTCATGTTAGGCCTAGGATTAGTGGTAGTGGTAGGGGTTGGCCGAGGGCTAGGGGTAGGTGTCAAGGGAAGGCTCCGTTTAGTCCTAGGACTAAGAACAGTTGTAGGGCTGGATTCGGGTGTGGCTAAGGGTGGGTACAGGGTGATTCCGTAGGACAAGGGTTAGTGCTCTGGCTAACGGTAGGGCAAGGTGTACTGGTCGGGGACAAGCAAATGCTGGGTTTCAAACTATATTGAACACTGGGCGTTGGTCTAGGGCCCGAGCTAGGGCTAGTGGCAGCGTTAGGCGTAGCGCTAGGGTAGGAATAGGGCAAGAAGTGGGTGTCGGGGTAAACCTAGGAGTAGGCCTAGGGCCAAAAGTTGGAGCTGTGGCTAGGGGTAGGGATGGGGGTGGGCCTATGGTTAGGAGTAGCTGTAGGGCCAGGGGTAGGGGTAGGACTAGAGGTAGTGCTAGGCGTAGGCCTAGGGCGAGGGGGAGTCTCGGGGTAGGGTTAGGTGAAGTGCTAGTGGTTGGCAGAGGCCCACGGGCAGTGTTAGTGTTAGGGCTCATGTTAGGCCTAGGATTAGTGGTAGTGGTAGGGGTTTGCTGAGGGCTAAAGGTAGGTATCACGGGAAACTCCTGTTAGTCCTAGGACTCGGAACAGGTGTAGGGCTGGATTCGGGTGTGGCTAAGGGTGGGTCCAGGATGATTCCGTAGGACACGGGTTAGTGCTCTGGCTAACGGTAGGGCAAGGTGTACTGGTCGGCGACGAGCAAGTGCTAGGCCTCGGACTAGAGTGAGCACTGAGCGTTGGTCTTGGGCCCGAGCTAGGGCTACTGGGAGTGGTAGGTGTAGCGCTGGGGTAGGCATAGGGAAAGAGTTCGGTGTCGGGGTAAACCTAGGAGTAGGCCTAGGGCCAGGAGTTGGAGCTGTGGCTAGGGGTAGTGATGGGGGTGGGCCTATGGTTAGGGGTAGCTGTAGGGCCAGGGGTAGGGGTAGGACTAGAGGTAGTGCTAGGCGTAGGCCTAGGGCGAGGGGGAGTGCTCGGGGTAGGATTAGGTGAAGGACTAGTGGTTGGCAGAGGCCCACGGGCAGTGTTAGTGTTAGGGCTCATGTTAGGCCTAGGATTAGTGGTAGTGGTAGGGTTTGGCCGAGGGCTAGGGGTAGGTGTCACGGGAGGGCTACGTATAGTCTTAGGACTCGGAACAGGTGTAGGGCTCGATTCGGGTGTGGCAAAGCGTGGGTCCAGGGTGATTTTGTAAACACGGGTTAGTGCTCTGGCTAACGGTAGGGTAAGGTGTACTGGTCGGCGACGGGCAAGTGCTAGGCCTCGGACTAGTGTGAGCACTGGGCATTGGTCTAGGGCCCGAGCTAGGGCTACTGAGAGTGGTAGGTGTAGCGCTGGGGTAGGCATAGGGCAAGAGGTGGGTGTCGGGGTAAACCTAGGTGAAGTCCTAAAGCCAGAAGTTGGAGCTGTGGCTAGGGGCAGTGATGGGGGTGGGCTTTTGGTTAGGGTTAGCTGTAGGGCCAGGGGTAGGGGTAGGACTAGAGGTAGTGCTAGGCGTAGGCCTAGGGCGAGGGGGAGTGCTCGGGGTAGGGTTAGGTGAAGTGCTAGTGGTTGGCAGAGGCCCACGGGCAGTGTTAGTGTTAGGGCTCATGTTAGGCCTAGGATTAGTGGTAGTGGTAGGGTTTAGCCGAGGGCTAGGGGTAGGTGTCACGGGAAGGCTCCGTTTAGTCCTAGGACTCGGAACAGGTGTAGGGCTGGATTCGGGTGTGGCTAAGGGTGGGTCAAGGGTGATTCCGTAGGACACGGGTTAGTGCTCTGGCTAACGGTAGGGCAAGGTGTACTGGTCGGTGACGGGCAAGTGCTAGGCCTCGGACTAGAGTGAGCACTGGGTGTTGGTCTAGGGCCCGAGCTAGGGCTACTGGGAGCAGTAGGCGTAGCGCTGGGGTACGCATAGGGCAAGAGGTGGGTGTAGGGGTAAACCTAGGAGTAGGCCTAGGGGCAGGAGTTGGAACTGTGGCTAGGGGTAGTAATGGGGGTGGGCCTATGGTTAGGGGTAGCTGTAGGGCCAGGGGTAGGGGTAGGACTAGAGGTAGTGTTAGGCGTAGGCCTAGGGCGAGGGTGAGTGCTCGGGGTAGGGTTAGGTGAAGTGCTAGTGGTTGGCTGAGGCCCACGGGCATTGTTAGTGTTAGGGCTCATGTTAGGCCTATTATTAGTGGTAGTGGTAGGGGTTGGCGGAGAGCTAGGGGTAGGTGTCAAGGGAGGGCTACGAATGGTCTTAGGACTCGGAACAGGTGTAGGGCTCGATTCGGGTGTGGCTAAGCGAGGGTCCAGGGTGATTTCGTAAACACGGGTTAGTGCTCTGGCTAACGGTAGGGCAAGGTGTACTGGTCGGCGACGGGCAAGTGCTAGGCCTCGGACTAGAGTGAGCACTGGGCATTGGTCTAGGGCCCGAGTTAGGGCTACTGAGAGTGGTAGGTGTAGCGCTGGGGTAGGCATAGGGCAAGAGGTGGGTGTCGGGGTAAACCTAGGAGTAGTCCTAAAGCCAGAAGTTGGAGCTGTGGCTAGGGGCAGTGATGGGGGTGGGCCTATGGTTAGGGGTAGCTGTAGGGCCAGGGGAAGGGGTAGGACTAGAGGTAGTGCTAGGCGTAGGCCTAGGGCGAGGGGGAGTGCTCGGGGTAGGGTTAGGTGAAGTGCTAGTGGTTGGCAGAGGCCCACGGGCAGTGTTAGTGTTAGGGCTCATGTTAGGCCTAGGATTAGTGGTAGTGGTAGGGGTTGGCCGAGGGCTAGGGGTAGGTGTCACGGGAGGGCTCCGTTTAGTGCTAGGACTCAGAACAGGTGTAGGGCTGGATTCGGGTGTGGATAAGGGTGGGGCCAGCGTGATTCCGTAGGACACGGGTTAGTGCTCTGGCTAACGGTAGGGCAAGGTGTACTGGTCGGGGAAGGGCAAATGCTAGGCTTCGGACTAGAGTGAGCACTGGGCGTTGGTCTAGGGCCCGAGCTAGGGCTAGTGGGACCGGTAGGCATAGCGCTGGGGTAGGCATAGGGCAAGAGGTGGGTGTCGGGGTAAACCTAGGAGTAGGCCTAGGGTCAGGAGTTGGAGCTGTGGCTAGGGGTAGGGATTGGGTTGGGCCTATGGTTAGGGGTAGCTGTGGGGCCAGGTGTAGGGGTCGGACTAGAGGTAGTGCTAGGCGTAAACCTAGGGCGAGGGGGAGTGCTCGGGGTAAGGTTAGATGAAAGACTAGTGGTTGGCAGAGGCTCACGGGCAGTGTTAGTGTTAGGGCTCATGTTAGGCCTAGGATTAGTGGTAGTGGTAGGGGATACCCGAGGGCTAGTGGTAGGTGTCACGGAAGGACTCCGGTTAGTCATAGGACTCGGAACAGTTGTAGGGCTGGTTTCGGGTGTGGCTAAGGGTGGTTCCAGGGTGATTTCGTGGGACACAGGTTAGTTTTCTGGCTAACGGTAGGGCAAGGTGTACTGGTCGGCGACGGGCAAGTGGTAGGCCTCGGACTAGAGTGAGCACTGGGCGTTGGTCTAGGGCCCGAGCTAGGGCTACTGAGAGTGGTAGGTGTAGCGCTGGGGTAGGCAAAGGGCAAGAGGTGGGTGTCGGGATACACCAAGGAGTAGGCCTAGGGCCAGGAGTTGGAGCTGTGGCTAGGGGTAGTGATGGGGGTGGGTTTATGGTTAGGGGTAGCTGTAGGGCCAGGGGTAGGGGTAGGACTAGAGGTAGTGCTTGGCGTAGGCCTAGGGCAAGGGGTAGTGCTCGGGGTACTATTAGGTGAAGGGCTAGTGGTTGGCAGAAGCCCACAGGCAGTGTTAGTGTTAGGGCTCATTTTAGGCCTAAGATTAGTGGTAGTGGTAGGGGTTGGCCGAGGGTTAGGGGTACGTGTCACGGGAGGACTCCGGTTAGTTCTAGGACTCGGAAGAGGTGTAGGGCTGGTTTCGGGTGTGGCTAAGGGTGGGTCCAGGGTGATTTCGTGGGACACAGGTTAGTGTTCTGGCTAACGGTAGGGCAAGGTGTACTGGTCGGCGACGGGCAAGTGCTAGGCCTCGCACTAGTGTGAGCACTGGGCGTTGGTCTAGGGCCCGAGCTAGGGCTAGTTGGAGAGGTAGGCGCAGCGCTGGGGTAGGCATAGGGCAAGAGGTGGGTGTCAGGGTAAACCTAGGAGTAGGCCTAGGGCCAGGATTTGGAGCTGTGGCTAGGGGTAGGGAGGGGGTGGGCCTATGGGTAGGGGTAGCTGTAGGGACAGGGGTAGGGGTAGGACTAGAGTTAGTGCTAGGCGTAGGCCTAGGGCGAGGGGGAGTGCTCTGGGTAGGGTTAGGTGAAGGGCTAGTGGGTGGCAGAGGCCTACGGGCAGTGTTAGTGTTAGGGCTCATGTTAGGCCTAGGATTAGTGGTAGTGGTAGGGGTTGGCCGAGGGCTAGGTGTTGGTGTCACGCGAGGGCTCCGTTTAGTCCTAGGACTTCAAACAGGTGTAGGGCTGTATTCGGGTGTGGCTAAGGGTGGGTCCAGGGTGATTCCGTAGGACCCGGGTTAGTGCTCTGGCTAACGGTAGGGCATGGTGTACTGGTCGGCGACGGTCAAGTGCTAGGCCTCGGACTAGAGTGAGCACTGGGCGTTGGTCTAGGGCCGAGCTAGGGCTAGTGGGAGCGGTAGGCGTGCGCTGGGGTAGGCAAAGGGCAAGAGGTGGGTGTTGGGGTAAACCTAGGAGTAGGCCTAGAACCAGGAGTTGGAGCTGTGGCAAGGGGTAGGGATGGGGGTGGGCCTATGGTTAGGGGTAGCTGTAGGGCCAGGTGTAGGGGTAGGACTAGAGGTAGTGCTAGGCTTAGGCCTAGGGCGAGGGGGAGTGCTCGGGGTAGGGTTAGGTGAAGTGCTAGTGGTTGGCAGAGGCCCACGGGCAGTGTTAGTGTTAGGGCTCATGTTAGGCCTAGGATTAGTGGTAGTGGTAGGGTTTAGCCGAGGGCTAGGGGTAGGTGTCACGGGAAGGCTCCGTTTAGTCCTAGGACTCGGAACAGGTGTAGGGCTGGATTCGGGTGTGGCTAAGGGTGGGTCAAGGGTGATTCCGTAGGACCCGGGTTAGTGCTCTGGCTAACGGTAGGGCAAGGTGTACTGGTCGGCGACGGGCAAGTGCTAGGCCTCGGACTAGAGTGAGCACTGGGCATTGGTCTAGGGCCCGAGCTAGAGCTAGTGGGAGCGGTAGGCGTAGCGCTGGGGTAGGCATAGGGCAAGAGGTTGGTGTCGGGCTAAACCTAGGAGTAGGCCAAGGGCCAAAAGTTGGAGCTGAGGCTAGGGGTAGGGATGGGAGTGGGCCTATGGGTAGGGGTAGCTGTAGGGCCAGGGGTAGGGGTAGGATTGGAGGTAGTGCTAGGCGTAGGTTTAGGGCGAGGGGGTGTGCTCTGGGTAGGTTTAGGTGAAGGGCTAGTGGTTGGCAGAGGCCTACGGGCAGTGTTAGTATTAGGGCTCATGTTAGGCCTAGGATTAGTGGTAGTGGTAGGGGTTGGCCGAGGGCTAGGGGTAGGTGTCAAGGGAAGGCTCCGTTTAGTCCTAGGACTAAGAACAGTTGTAGGGCTGGATTCGGGTGTGGCTAAGGGTGGGTACAGGGTGATTCCGTAGGACAAGGGTTAGTGCTCTGGCTAACGGTAGGGCAAGGTGTACTGGTCGGGGACAAGCAAATGCTGGGTTTCAAACTATATTGAACACTGGGCGTTGGTCTAGGGCCCGAGCTAGGGCTAGTGGCAGCGTTAGGCGTAGCGCTAGGGTAGGAATAGGGCAAGAAGTGGGTGTCGGGGTAAACCTAGGAGTAGGCCTAGGGCCAAAAGTTGGAGCTGTGGCTAGGGGTAGGGATGGGGGTGGGCCTATGGTTAGGAGTAGCTGTAGGGCCAGGGGTAGGGGTAGGACTAGAGGTAGTGCTAGGCGTAGGCCTAGGGCGAGGGGGAGTCTCGGGGTAGGGTTAGGTGAAGTGCTAGTGGTTGGCAGAGGCCCACGGGCAGTGTTAGTGTTAGGGCTCATGTTAGGCCTAGGATTAGTGGTAGTGGTAGGGGTTTGCTGAGGGCTAAAGGTAGGTATCACGGGAAACTCCTGTTAGTCCTAGGACTCGGAACAGGTGTAGGGCTGGATTCGGGTGTGGCTAAGGGTGGGTCCAGGATGATTCCGTAGGACACGGGTTAGTGCTCTGGCTAACGGTAGGGCAAGGTGTACTGGTCGGCGACGAGCAAGTGCTAGGCCTCGGACTAGAGTGAGCACTGAGCGTTGGTCTTGGGCCCGAGCTAGGGCTACTGGGAGTGGTAGGTGTAGCGCTGGGGTAGGCATAGGGAAAGAGTTCGGTGTCGGGGTAAACCTAGGAGTAGGCCTAGGGCCAGGAGTTGGAGCTGTGGCTAGGGGTAGTGATGGGGGTGGGCCTATGGTTAGGGGTAGCTGTAGGGCCAGGGGTAGGGGTAGGACTAGAGGTAGTGCTAGGCGTAGGCCTAGGGCGAGGGGGAGTGCTCGGGGTAGGATTAGGTGAAGGACTAGTGGTTGGCAGAGGCCCACGGGCAGTGTTAGTGTTAGGGCTCATGTTAGGCCTAGGATTAGTGGTAGTGGTAGGGTTTGGCCGAGGGCTAGGGGTAGGTGTCACGGGAGGGCTACGTATAGTCTTAGGACTCGGAACAGGTGTAGGGCTCGATTCGGGTGTGGCAAAGCGTGGGTCCAGGGTGATTTTGTAAACACGGGTTAGTGCTCTGGCTAACGGTAGGGTAAGGTGTACTGGTCGGCGACGGGCAAGTGCTAGGCCTCGGACTAGTGTGAGCACTGGGCATTGGTCTAGGGCCCGAGCTAGGGCTACTGAGAGTGGTAGGTGTAGCGCTGGGGTAGGCATAGGGCAAGAGGTGGGTGTCGGGGTAAACCTAGGTGAAGTCCTAAAGCCAGAAGTTGGAGCTGTGGCTAGGGGCAGTGATGGGGGTGGGCTTTTGGTTAGGGTTAGCTGTAGGGCCAGGGGTAGGGGTAGGACTAGAGGTAGTGCTAGGCGTAGGCCTAGGGCGAGGGGGAGTGCTCGGGGTAGGGTTAGGTGAAGTGCTAGTGGTTGGCAGAGGCCCACGGGCAGTGTTAGTGTTAGGGCTCATGTTAGGCCTAGGATTAGTGGTAGTGGTAGGGTTTAGCCGAGGGCTAGGGGTAGGTGTCACGGGAAGGCTCCGTTTAGTCCTAGGACTCGGAACAGGTGTAGGGCTGGATTCGGGTGTGGCTAAGGGTGGGTCAAGGGTGATTCCGTAGGACACGGGTTAGTGCTCTGGCTAACGGTAGGGCAAGGTGTACTGGTCGGTGACGGGCAAGTGCTAGGCCTCGGACTAGAGTGAGCACTGGGTGTTGGTCTAGGGCGCGAGCTAGGGCTACTGGGAGCAGTAGGCGTAGCGCTGGGGTACGCATAGGGCAAGAGGTGGGTGTAGGGGTAAACCTAGGAGTAGGCCTAGGGGCAGGAGTTGGAACTGTGGCTAGGGGTAGTAATGGGGGTGGGCCTATGGTTAGGGGTAGCTGTAGGGCCAGGGGTAGGGGTAGGACTAGAGGTAGTGTTAGGCGTAGGCCTAGGGCGAGGGTGAGTGCTCGGGGTAGGGTTAGGTGAAGTGCTAGTGGTTGGCAGAGGCCCACGGGCATTGTTAGTGTTAGGGCTCATGTTAGGCCTATTATTAGTGGTAGTGGTAGGGGTTGGCGGAGAGCTAGGGGTAGGTGTCAAGGGAGGGATACGAATGGTCTTAGGACTCGGAACAGGTGTAGGGCTCGATTCGGGTGTGGCTAAGCGAGGGTCCAGGGTGATTTCGTAAACACGGGTTAGTGCTCTGGCTAACGGTAGGGCAAGGTGTACTGGTCGGCGACGGGCAAGTGCTAGGCCTCGGACTAGAGTGAGCACTGGGCATTGGTCTAGGGCCCGAGCTAGGGCTACTGAGAGTGGTAGGTGTAGCGCTGGGGTAGGCATAGGGCAAGAGGTGGGTGTCGGGGTAAACCTAGGAGTAGTCCTAAAGCCAGAAGTTGGAGCTGTGGCTAGGGGCAGTGATGGGGGTGGGCCTATGGTTAGGGGTAGCTGTAGGGCCAGGGGAAGGGGTAGGACTAGAGGTAGTGCTAGGCGTAGGCCTAGGGCGAGGGGGAGTGCTCGGGGTAGGGTTAGGTGAAGTGCTAGTGGTTGGCAGAGGCCCACGGGCAGTGTTAGTGTTAGGGCTCATGTTAGGCCTAGGATTAGTGGTAGTGGTAGGGGTTGGCCGAGGGCTAGGGGTAGGTGTCACGGGAGGGCTCAGTTTAGTCCTAGGACTCGGAACAGGTGTAGGGCTCGATTCGGGTGTGGCTAAGGGTGAGTCCAGGGTGATTCCGTAGGACACGGGTTACTGCTCTGGCTAACGGTAGGGCAAAGTGTACTGGTCGGCGACGGTCAAGTGCTAGGCCTCGGACTAGAGTGAGCACTGGGCGTTGGTCTAGGGCCCGAGCTAGGGCTAGTGGGAGCGGTAGGCGTAGCACTGTGGTAGGCATAGGGCAAGAGGTGGGTGTCGGGGTAAACCTAGGAATAGGCCTAGGGCCAGGAGTTGGAGCTGTGGCTAGGGGTAGTGATGGGGGTGGGCCTATGGTTACATGTAGCTGAAGGGCCAGGGGTAGGGTTAGGACTAGAGGTAGTGCTAGGCGTAGGCCTAGGGCGAGGGGGAGTGCTCGGGGTAGGGTTAGGTGAAGGGCTAGTGGTTGGCAGAGGCCCACGGGCAGTGTTAGTGTTAGGGCTAATGTTAGGCCTAGGATTAGTGGTAGTGGTAGGGGTTGGCTGTGGGTTAGGGGTATGTGTCACGGGAGGACTCCAGTTAATCCTAGGACTCGGAACAGGTGTAGGGCTGGTTTCGGGTGTGGTTAAGGGTGGGTACAGTGTGATTTCGTGGGACACAGGTCAGTGTTCTGGCTAACGGTAGGGCACGGTGTACTGGTCGGCGACGGGCAAGTGCTAGGCCTCGGACTAGAGTGAGCACTGGGCGTTGGTCTAGGGCCCGAGCTAGGGCTAGTGGGAGCTGTAGGCGTAGCGCTGGGGTAGGCATAGTGCAAGAGGTGGGTGTCGGGGTAAACCTATAAGTAGGCCTAGGGCCAGGAGTTGGAGCTGTGGCTAGGGGAATGGATGGGGGTGGGCCTATAAGTAGGGGTAGCTGTAGGGCCAGGGGTAGGTGTAGGATTGGAGGTAGTGCTAGGCGTAGACCTAGGGTGACGGGGAGTGCTCTGGGTAGGGTTAGGTGAAGGGCTAGTGGTTGGCAGAGGCCTACGGGCAGTGTTAGTGTTAGGGCTCATGTTAGGCCTAGGATTAGTGGTAGTGGTAGGGGTTGGCCGAGGGCTAGGGGTAGGTTTCACGGGAGGGCTCCGTTTAGTCCTAGGACATGAAACAGGTGTAAGGCTGGATTCAGGTGTGGCTAAGGGTGGGTCCACGGTGTTTCCCTAGGACACGGGTTAGTCCTCTGGCTAACGGTAGGGCAAGGTGTACTGGTCGGCGACGGGCAAGTGCTAGGCCTCGGACTAGAGTGAGACTGGGCGTTGGTCTAGGGCCCAACTAGGGCTAGTTAGAGCGGTGGGCGTAGCGCTAGCGTAGGAATAGGGCAAGAGGTGGGTGTCGGTGTAAACCTAGGAGTAGGCCTAGGGCCAGGAGTTGGAGCTGTGGCATGGGGTAGAGATGTGGGTGGGCCTATGGTTAGTTGTAGCTGTAGGGCCAGGGGTAGGGGTAGGACTAGAGGTAGTGCTAGGCGTAGGCCTAGGGCGAGGGGGAGTGCTTGGGGTAGGGTTAGGTGAAGTGCTAGTGGTTGGCAGAGGCCCACGGGCAGTGTTAGTGTTAGGGCTCATGTTAGGCGTAGGATTAGTGGTAGTGGTGGGGGTTGGCCGAGGGCTAGGGGTAGGTGTCAAAGGAGGGCTCCGTTTAGTCCTAGGACTAGGAACAGGTGTAGGGCTGGATTCGGGTGTGGCTAAGGGTGGGTCCAGGGTGATTCCGTAGGACACGGGTTAGTGCTCTGGCTAACGGTAGGGCAAGGTGTACTGGTCGGCGACGGGCAAGTGCTAGGCCTCGGACTAGTGTGAGCACTGGGCGTTGGTCTAGGTCCCGAGCTAGGTCTACTGGGAGTGGTAGGTGTAGCGCTGGGGTAGGCATATGGCAAGAGGTGGGGGTCGGGGTAAACCTAGGAGTAGGCCTAGGGCCAGGAATTGGAGCTGTGGCTAGGGGTAGGGATGGGGGTGGGCCTATGGGTAGGGGTAGCTGTAGGGCCAGGGGTAGGGGTAGGACTAGAGGTAGTGTTAGGCGTAGGCCTAGGGCGAGGGTGAGTGCTCGGGGTAGGGTTAGGTGAAGTGCTAGTGGTTGGCAGAGGCCCACGGGCATTGTTAGTGTTAGGGCTCATGTTAGGCCTATTATTAGTGGTAGTGGTAGTGGTTGGCGGAGAGCTAGGGGTAGGTGTCAAGGGAAGGCTACTTATGGTCTTAGGACTCGGAACAGGTGTAGGGCTCGATTCGGGTGTGGCTAAGCGAGGGTCCAGGGTGATTTCGTAAACACGGGTTAGTGCTCTGGCTAACGGTAGGGCAAGGTGTACTGGTCGGCGACGGGCAAGTGCTAGGCCTCGGACTAGAGTGAGCACTGGGCATTGGTCTAGGGCCCGAGCTAGGGCTACTGAGAGTGGTAGGTGTAGCGCTGGGGTAGGCATAGGGAAAGAGGTGGGTGTCGGGGTAAACCTAGGAGTAGTCCTAAAGCCAGAAGTTGGAGCTGTGGCTAGGGGCAGTGATGGGGGTGGGCCTATGGTTAGGGGTAGCTGTAGGGCCAGGGGAAGGGGTAGGACTAGAGGTAGTGCTAGGCGTAGGCCTAGGGCGAGGGGGAGTGCTCGGGGTAGGGTTAGGTGAAGTGCTAGTGGTTGGCAGAGGCCCACGGGCAGTGTTAGTGTTAGGGCTCATGTTAGGCCTAGGATTAGTGGTAGTGGTAGGGGTTGGCCGAGGGCTAGGGGTAGGTGTCACGGGAGGGCTCAGTTTAGTCCTAGGACTCGGAACAGGTGTAGGGCTCGATTCGGGTGTGGCTAAGGGTGGGTCCAGGGTGATTCCGTAGGACACGGGTTACTGCTCTGGCTAACGGTAGGGCAAAGTGTACTGGTCGGCGACGGTCAAGTGCTAGGCCTCGGACTAGAGTGAGCACTGGGCGTTGGTCTAGGGCCCGAGCTAGGGCTAGTGGGAGCGGTAGGCGTAGCACTGTGGTAGGCATAGGGCAAGAGGTGGGTGTCGGGGTAAACCTAGGAATAGGCCTAGGGCCAGGAGTTGGAGCTGTGGCTAGGGGTAGTGATGGGGGTGGGCCTATGGTTACATGTAGCTGAAGGGCCAGGGGTAGGGTTAGGACTAGAGGTAGTGCTAGGCGTAGGCCTAGGGCGAGGGGGAGTGCTCGGGGTAGGGTTAGGTGAAGGGCTAGTGGTTGGCAGAGGCCCACGGGCAGTGTTAGTGTTAGGGCTAATGTTAGGCCTAGGATTAGTGGTAGTGGTAGGGGTTGGCTGTGGGTTAGGGGTATGTGTCACGGGAGGACTCCAGTTAATCCTAGGACTCGGAACAGGTGTAGGGCTGGTTTCGGGTGTGGTTAAGGGTGGGTACAGTGTGATTTCGTGGGACACAGGTCAGTGTTCTGGCTAACGGTAGGGCACGGTGTACTGGTCGGCGACGGGCAAGTGCTAGGCCTCGGACTAGAGTGAGCACTGGGCGTTGGTCTAGGGCCCGAGCTAGGGCTAGTGGGAGCTGTAGGCGTAGCGCTGGGGTAGGCATAGTGCAAGAGGTGGGTGTCGGGGTAAACCTATAAGTAGGCCTAGGGCCAGGAGTTGGAGCTGTGGCTAGGGGAATGGATGGGGGTGGGCCTATAAGTAGGGGTAGCTGTAGGGCCAGGGGTAGGTGTAGGATTGGAGGTAGTGCTAGGCGTAGACCTAGGGCGACGGGGAGTGCTCTGGGTAGGGTTAGGTGAAGGGCTAGTGGTTGGCAGAGGCCTACGGGCAGTGTTAGTGTTAGGGCTCATGTTAGGCCTAGGATTAGTGGTAGTGGTAGGGGTTGGCCGAGGGCTAGGGGTAGGTTTCACGGGAGGGCTCCGTTTAGTCCTAGGACATGAAACAGGTGTAAGGCTGGATTCAGGTGTGGCTAAGGGTGGGTCCACGGTGTTTCCCTAGGACACGGGTTAGTCCTCTGGCTAACGGTAGGGCAAGGTGTACTGGTCGGCGACGGGCAAGTGCTAGGCCTCGGACTAGAGTGAGACTGGGCGTTGGTCTAGGGCCCAACTAGGGCTAGTTAGAGCGGTGGGCGTAGCGCTAGCGTAGGAATAGGGCAAGAGGTGGGTGTCGGTGTAAACCTAGGAGTAGGCCTAGGGCCAGGAGTTGGAGCTGTGGCATGGGGTAGAGATGTGGGTGGGCCTATGGTTAGTTGTAGCTGTAGGGCCAGGGGTAGGGGTAGGACTAGAGGTAGTGCTAGGCGTAGGCCTAGGGCGAGGGGGAGTGCTTGGGGTAGGGTTAGGTGAAGTGCTAGTGGTTGGCAGAGGCCCACGGGCAGTGTTAGTGTTAGGGCTCATGTTAGGCGTAGGATTAGTGGTAGTGGTGGGGGTTGGCCGAGGGCTAGGGGTAGGTGTCAAAGGAGGGCTCCGTTTAGTCCTAGGACTAGGAACAGGTGTAGGGCTGGATTCGGGTGTGGCTAAGGGTGGGTCCAGGGTGATTCCGTAGGACACGGGTTAGTGCTCTGGCTAACGGTAGGGCAAGGTGTACTGGTCGGCGACGGGCAAGTGCTAGGCCTCGGACTAGTGTGAGCACTGGGCGTTGGTCTAGGGCCCGAGCTAGGTCTACTGGGAGTGGTAGGTGTAGCGCTGGGGTAGGCATATGGCAAGAGGTGGGGGTCGGGGTAAACCTAGGAGTAGGCCTAGGGCCAGGAATTGGAGCTGTGGCTAGGGGTAGGGATGGGGGTGGGCCTATGGGTAGGGGTAGCTGTAGGGCCAGGGGTAGGGGTAGGACTAGAGGTAGTGTTAGGCGTAGGCCTAGGGCGAGGGTGAGTGCTCGGGGTAGGGTTAGGTGAAGTGCTAGTGGTTGGCAGAGGCCCACGGGCATTGTTAGTGTTAGGGCTCATGTTAGGCCTATTATTAGTGGTAGTGGTAGTGGTTGGCGGAGAGCTAGGGGTAGGTGTCAAGGGAAGGCTACTTATGGTCTTAGGACTCGGAACAGGTGTAGGGCTCGATTCGGGTGTGGCTAAGCGAGGGTCCAGGGTGATTTCGTAAACATGGGTTAGTGCTCTGGCTAACGGTAGGGCAAGGTGTACTGGTCGGCGACGGGCAAGTGCTAGGCCTCGGACTAGAGTGAGCACTGGGCATTGGTCTAGGGCCCGAGCTAGGGCTACTGAGAGTGGTAGGTGTAGCACTGGGGTAGGCATAGGGCAAGAGGTGGGTGTCGGGGTAAACCTAGGAGTAGTCCTAAAGCCAGAAGTTGGAGCTGTGGCTAGGGGCAGTGATGGGGGTGGGCCTATGGTTAGGGGTAGCTGTAGGGCCAGGGGTAGGGGTAGGACTAGAGGTAGTGCTAGGCGTAGGCCTAGGGCGAGGGGGAGTGCTCGGGGTAGGGTTAGGTGAAGTGCTAGTGGTTGGCAGAGGCCCACGGGCAGTGTTAGTGTTAGGGCTCATGTTAGGCCTAGGATTAGTGGTAGTGGTAGGGGTTGGCCGAGGGCTAGGGGTAGGTGTCACGGGAGGGCTCAGTTTAGTCCTAGGACTCGGAACAGGTGTAGGGCTCGATTCGGGTGTGGCTAAGGGTGGGTCCAGGGTGATTCCGTAGGACACGGGTTACTGCTCTGGCTAACGGTAGGGCAAAGTGTACTGGTCGGCGACGGTCAAGTGCTAGGCCTCGAACTAGAGTGAGCACTGGGTGTTGGTCTAGGGCCCGAGCTAGGGCTAATGGGAGCTGTAGGCGTAGCACTGTGGTAGGCATAGGGCAAGAGGTGGGTGTCGGGGTAAACCTAGGAGTAGGCCTAGGGCCAGGAGTTGGAGCTGTGGCTAGGGGTAGTGATGGGGGTGGCCCTATGGTTACATGTAGCTGTAGGGCCAGGGGTAGGGTTAGGACTAGAGGTAGGGCTAGGCGTAGGCCTAGGGCGAGGGGGAGTGCTCGGGGTAGGGTTAGGTGAAGGGCTAGTGGTTGGCAGAGGCCCACGGGCAGTGTTAGTGTTAGGGCTAATGTTAGGCCTAGGATTAGTGGTAGTGGTAGGGGTTGGCTGTGGGTTAGGGGTATGTGTCACGGGAGGACTCCGGTTAATCCTAGGACTCGGAACAGGTGTAGGGCTGGTTTCGGGTGTGGTTAAGGGTGGGTACAGTGTAATTTCGTGGGACACAGGTCAGTGTTCTGGCTAACGGTAGGGCACGGTGTACTGGTCGGCGACGGGCAAGTGCTAGGCCTCGGACTAGAGTGAGCACTGGGCGTTGGTCTAGGGCCCGAGCTAGGGCTAGTGGGAGCTGTAGGCGTAGCGCTGGGGTAGGCATAGTGCAAGAGGTGGGTTTCGGGGAAAACCTATAAGTAGGCCTAGGGCCAGGAGTTGGAGCTGTGGCTAGGGGAAGGGATGGGGTTGGGCCTATAAGTAGGGGTAGCTGTAGGGCCAGGGGTAGGTGTAGGATTGGAGGTAGTGCTAGGGGTAGACCTAGGGCGACGGGGAGTGCTCTGGGTAGGGTTAGGTGAAGGGCTAGTGGTTGGCAGAGGCCTACGGGCAGTGTTAGTGTTAGGGCTCATGTTAGGCCTAGGATTAGTGGTAGTGGTAGGGGTTGGCCGAGGGCTAGGGGTAGGTTTCACGGGAGGGCTTTGTTTAGTCCTAGGACATGAAACAGGTGTAAGGCTGGATTCAGGTGTGGCTAAGGGTGGGTCCACGGTGTTTCCCTAGGACACGGGTTAGTCCTCTGGCTAACGGTAGGGCAAGGTGTACTGGTCGGCGACGGGCAAGTGCTAGGCCTCGGACTAGAGTGAGACTGGGCGTTGGTCTAGGGCCCAACTAGGGCTAGTTAGAGCGGTGGGCGTAGCGCTAGGGTAGGCATAGGGCAAGAGGTGGGTGTCGGTGTAAACCTAGGAGTAGGCCTAGGGCCAGGAGTTGGAGCTGTGGCATGGGGTAGAGATGTGGGTGGGCCTATGGTTAGTTGTAGCTGTAGGGCCAGGGGTAGGGGTAGGACTAGAGGTAGTGCTAGGCGTAGGCCTAGGGCGAGGGGGAGTGCTTGGGGTAGGGTTAGGTGAAGTGCTAGTGGTTGGCAGAGGCCCACGGGCAGTGTTAGTGTTAGGGCTCATGTTAGGCGTAGGATTAGTGGTAGTGGTGGGGGTTGGCCGAGGGCTAGGGGTAGGTGTCAAAGGAGGGCTCCGTTTAGTCCTAGGACTAGGAACAGGTGTAGGGCTGGATTCGGGTGTGGCTAAGGGTGGGTCCAGGGTGATTCCGTAGGACACGGGTTAGTGCTCTGGCTAACGGTAGGGCAAGGTGTACTGGTCGGCGACGGGCAAGTGCTAGGCCTCGGACTAGTGTGAGCACTGGGCGTTGGTCTAGGGCCCGAGCGAGGTCTACTGGGAGTGGTAGGTGTAGCGCTGGGGTAGGCATATGGCAAGAGGTGGGGGTCTGGGTAAACCTAGAAGTAGGCCTAGGGCCAGGAATTGGAGCTGTGGCTAGGGGTTGGGATGGGGGCGGGCCTATGGGTAGGGGTAGCTGTAGGGCCAGGGGTACGGTTAGGACTAGAGGTAGTGCTAGGCGTAGGCTAGGGCGAGGGGGAGTGCTCTGGGTAGGGTTAGGTGAAGGGCTAGTGGTTGGCAGAGGCCTACGGGCAGTGTTAGTGTTAGGGCTCATTTTAGGCCTAGGATTAGTGGTAGTGGTAGGGGTTGGCCGAGGGCTAGGGGTAGGTGTCACGGGAGGGCTTTGTTTAGTCCTAGGACTAGGAACAGGTGTAGGGCTGGATTCGGGTGTGGCTAAGGGTGGGTCCAGAATGATTCCGTAGGACACGGGTTAGTGCTCTGGCTAACGGTAGGGCAAGGTGTACTGGTCAGGGACGGGCAAATGCTAGGCTTCGGACTAGAGTGAGCACTGGTCGTTGGTCTAGGGCCCGAGCTAGGGCAAGTGGGAGCGGTAGGCGTAGCCCTGGGGTAGGCATAGGGCAAGAAGTGGGTGTCGGTGTAAACCTAGGAGTGGCCTAGGGCCAGGAGTTGGAGGTGTGGCTAGGGGTAGGGATGGGGGTGGGCCTATGGTTAGGGGTAGCTGTAGGGCCAGGGGTAGGGGTAGGACTAGAGGTAGTGCTAGGCGTAGGCCTAGGGCGAGGGGGAGTGCTCGAGGTAGGGTTAGGTAAAGTGCTAGTGGTTGGGAGAGGCCCACGGGCAGTGTTAGTGTTAGGGCTCATGTTAGGCCTAGGATTAGTGGTAGTGGTAGGGGTTGGCTGAGGGTTAGAGGTATGTGTCACGGGAGGACTCTGGTTAGTCCTAGGACTCGGAGCATGTGTAGGGCTGGTTTCGGGTGTGGCTAAGGGTGGGTACAGTGTGATTTCGTGGGACACAGGTTAGTGTTCTGGCTAACGGTAGGGCAAGGTGTACTGGTCGGCGACGGGCAAGTGCTAGGCCTCGGACTAGAGTGAGCACTGGGCGTTGGTCTAGGGCCCGAGCTAGGGCTAGTGGGAGCGGTAGGCGTAGCGCTGGGGTAGGCATAGGGCAAGAGGTGGGTGTCGGGGTAAACCCAGGAGTAGGCCTAGGGCCAGGAGTTGGAGCTGTGGTTAGGGGTAGGGATGAGGGTGGGCTTATGGTTAGGGGTAGCTGTAGGGCCAGGGGTAGGGCTAGGACTAGAGGTAGTGCTAGGCGTAGGCCTGGGGTTAGGGTGAGTCTTCGGGGTAGGGTTAGGTGAAGTGCTAGTGGTTGGCAGAGGCCCACGGGCATTGTTAGTGTTAGGGCTCATGTTAGGCCTAGGATTAGTGGTAGTGGTAGGGGTTGGCCGAGGGCTAGGGGTAGGTGTCACGAGAGGGCTCCGTTTAGTCCTAGGACTCGGAACAGGTGTAGGGCTGGATTCGGGTGTGGCTAAGGGTGGGTCCAGGATGATTCCGTAGGACACGGGTTAGTGCTCTGGCTAACGGTAGGGCAAGGTGTACTGGTCGGCGGCGGGCAAGTGCTAGGCCTCGGACTAGAGTGAGCACTGAGCGTTGGTCTAGGGCCCGAGCTAGGGCTACTGGCAGTGGTAGGTGTAGCGCTGGGGTAGGCATAGGGAAAGAGTTCGGTGTCGGGGTAAACCTAGGAGTAGGCCTAGGGCCAGGAGTTGGAGCTGTGGCTAGGGGTAGTGATGGGGGTGGGCCTATGGTTAGGGGTAGCTGTAGAGCCAGGGGTAGGGGTAGGACTAGAGGTAGTGCTAGGCGTAGGCCTCGGGCGAGGGGGAGTGCTCGGGGTAGGATTAGGTGAAGGACTAGTGGTTGGCAGAGGCCCACGGGCAGTGTTAGTGTTAGGGCTCATGTTAGGCCTAGGAGTAGTGGTAGTGGTAGGGTTTGGCCGAGGGCTAGGGTAGGTGTCACGGGAGGGCTACGTATAGTCTTAGGACTCGGAACAGGTATAGGGCTCGATTCGGGTGTGGCTAAGCGTGGGTCCAGGGTGATTTCGTAAACACGGGTTAGTGCTCTGGCTAACGGTAGGGCAAGGTGTCCTGGTCGGCGACGGGCAAGTGCTAGGCCTCGGACTAGAGTGAGACTGGGCGTTGGTCTAGGGCCCAACTAGGGCTAGTGAGAGCGGTAGGCGTAGCGCTAGGGTACGCATAGGGCAAGAGGTGGGTGTCGGTGTAAACCTAGGAGTAGGCCTAGGGCCAGGAGTTGGAGCTGTGGCATGGGGTAGAGATGTGGGTGGGCCTATGGTTAGTTGTAGCTGTAGGGCCAGGTGTAGGGGTAGGACTAGAGGTAGTGCTAGGCATAAGCCTAAGGAGAGGGGGAGTGCTTGGGGTAGGGTTAGGTGAAGTGCTAGTGGTTGGCAGAGGCCCACGGGCAGTGTTAGTGTTAGGGCTCATGTTAGGCCTAGGATTAGTGGTAGTGGTAGGGGTTTGCCGAGGGCTAAAGGTAGGTGTCACGGGAAAACTGCGGTTAGTCCTAGGACTCGGAACAGGTGTAGGGCTGGATTCGGGTGTGCCTAAGGGTGGGTCCAGGGTGATTTCGTGGGACACAGGTTAGTGTTCTGGCTAACGGTAGGGCAAGGTGTACTGGTCGGCGACGGGCAAGTGCTAGGCCTCGGATTAGAGTGAGCACTGGGCGTTGGTCTAGGGCCCGAGCTAGGGCTATTGGGAGCGGTAGGCGTAGCGCTGTGGTAGTCATAGGGCAAGAGGTGGGTGTCGGGGTAAACCTAGGAGTAGGCCTAGGGCCAGGAGTTGGAGCTGTGGCTAGGGGTAGGGATGGGGGTGGGCCTATGGTTAGGGGTAGCTGTAGGGCCAGGGGTAGGGGTAGGACTAGAGGTAGTGCTAGGCGTAGGCCTAGGGCGATTGGGTGTGCTCGGGGTAGGGTTAGGTGAAGGGCTAGTCGTTTGCAGAGGCCCACGCGTATTGTTAGTTTTAGGGCTCATGTTAGGCCTAGGATTAGTGGTAGTGGTACGGTTTGGCCGAGGGCTAGGGGTAGGTGTCACGGGAGGGCTCCGTTTAGTCCTAGGACTCGGAACCGGTGTAGGGCTGGATTCGGGTCTGGCTAAGGGTGTGTCCAGGGTGATTTCGTAGGACACGGGTTAGTGCTCTGGCTAACGGTAGGGCAAGGTGTACTGGTCGGCGACGGGCAAGTGCTAGGCCTCGGAATAGAGTGAGCACTGGGCGTTGGTCTAGGGCCCGAGCTAGGGCTACTCTGAGTGGTAGGTGTAGCGCTGGGATAGGCATAGGGCAAGAAGAGGGTGTCGGGTTGAACCTAGGAGTAGGCCTAGGGCCAGGAGTTGGAGCTGTAGCTAGGGGTAGGGATGGGGGTGGGCCTATGGTTAGGGGTAGCTGTAGGGCCAGGGGTAGGGGTAGGACTAGAGGTAGTGCTAGGCGTAGGCCTAGGGCGAGGGGGAGTGCTCGGGGTAGGGTTAGGTAAAGTGCTAGTGGTTGGCAGAGGCCCACAAGCAGTGTTAGTGTTAGTGCTCATGTTAGGCCTAGGATTAGTGGTAGTGGTAGGGGTTTGCCGAGGGCTAAAGGTAGGTGTCACGGGAAAACTCCGGTTAGTCCTAGGACTCGGAACAGGTTTAGGGCTGGATTCGGGTGTGCCTAAGGGTGGGTCCAGGGTGATTTCGTGGGACACAGGTTAGTGTTCTGGCTAACGGTAGGACAAGGTGTACTGGTCGGCGACGGGCAAGTGCTAGGCCTCGGACTAGAATGAGCACTGGGCGTTGGTCTAGGGCCTGATCTAGGGCTAGTGGGAGCGGTAGGCGTAGCGCTCGGTTAGGAATAGGGAAAGAGGTGGGTGTCGGGGTAAACCTAGGTGTAGGCCTAGGGTCAGGAGTTGGAGCTGTGGCTGAGGGTAGGGATGGGGGTGGTCCTATGGATAGGGGTAGCTGTGGGGACAGGGGTAGGGGTAGGACTAGAGGTAGTGCTAGGCGTAGGCCTAGAGCGAGGGGGAGTTTTCGGGGTAGGGTTAGGTGAAGGGCTAGTGGTTGGCAAAGGCCTACGGGCAGTGTTAGTGTTAGGGCTCATGTTAAGCCTAGGATTAGTGGTAGTTGTAGGGGTTGGCCGAGGGCTAGGGGTAGGTTTCACGGGAGGGCTCCGTTTAGTCCTAGGACATGATACAGGTGTAAGGCTGGATTCAGGTGTGGCTAAGGCTGGGTCCACGGTGATTCCCTAGGACACGGGTTAGTCCTCTGGCTAACGGTAGGGCAAGGTGTACTGGTCGGCGACGGGCAAGTGCTAGGCCTCGGACTAGGGTGAGACTGGGCGTTGGTCTAGGGCCCAACTAGGGCTAGTGAGAGCGGTAGGCGTAGCGCTAGGGTAGGCATAGGGCAAGAGGTGGGTTTCGGTGTAAACCTAGGAGTAGGCCTAGGGCCAGGAGTTGGAGCTGTGGCATGGGGTAGAGATGTGGGTGGGCCTATGGTTAGTTGTAGCTGTAGGGCCAGGGGTAGGGGTAGGACTAGAGGTAGTGCTAGGCATAGGCCTAGGGAGAGGGGGAGTGCTTGGGGTAGGGTTAGGTGAAGTGCTAGTGGTTGGCAGAGGCCCACGGGCAGTGTTAGTGTTAGGGCTCATGTTAGGCCTAAGATTAGTGGTAGTGGTAGGGGTTTGCCGAGGGCTAAAGGTAGGTGTCACGGGAAAACTGCGGTTAGTCCTAGGACTCGGAACAGGTGTAGGGCTGGATTCGGGTGTGCCTAAGGGTGGGTCCAGGGTGATTTCGTGGGACACAGGTTAGTGTTCTGGCTAACGGTAGGGCAAGGTGTACTGGTCGGCGACGGGCAAGTGCTAGGCCTCGGATTAGAGTGAGCACTGGGCGTTGGTCTAGGGCCCGAGCTAGGGCTATTGGGAGCGGTAGGCGTAGCGCTGTGGTAGTCATAGGGCAAAAGGTGGGTGTCGGGGTAAACCTAGGAGTAGGCCTAGGGCCAGGATTTGGAGCTGTGGCTAGGGGTAGGGATGGGGGTGGGCCTATGGTTAGGGGTAGCTGTAGGGCCAGGGGTAGGGGTAGGACTAGAGGTAGTGCTAGGCGTAGGCCTAGGGCGATTGGGTGTGCTCGGGGTAGGGTTAGGTGAAGGGCTAGTCGTTGGCAGAGGCCCACGCGTATTGTTAGTTTTAGGGCTCATGTTAGGCCTAGGATTAGTGGTAGTGGTACGGTTTGGCCGAGGGCTAGGGGTAGGTGTCACGGGAGGGCTCCGTTTAGTCCTAGGACTCGGAACCGGTGTAGGGCTGGATTCGGGTCTGGCTAAGGGTGTGTCCAGGGTGATTTCGTAGGACACGGGTTAGTGCTCTGGCTAACGGTAGGGAAAGGTGTACTGGTCGGCGACGGGCAAGTGCTAGGCCTCGGACTAGAGTGAGCACTGGGCGTTGGTCTAGGGCCCGAGCTAGGGCTACTGGGAGTGCTAGGTGTATCGCTGGGGTAGGCATAGTGCAAGAGGTGGGTGTCGGGGTAAACCTAGGAGTAGGCCTAGGGCCAGGAGTTGGAGCTGTGGCTAGGGGTAGGGATGGGGGTGGGCCTATGGGTAGGGGTAGCTGTAGGGCCAGGGGTAGGTGTAGGATTGGAGGTAGTGCTAGGCGTAGACCTAGGGCGAGGGGGAGTGCTCTGGGTAGGGTTAGGTGAAGGGCTAGTGGTTGGCAGAGGCCTACGGGCAGTGTTAGTGTTAGGGCTCATGTTAAACCTAGGATTAGTGGTAGTGGTAGGGGTTGGCCGAGGGCTAAAGGTAGGTTTCACAAGAGGGCTCCGTTTAGTCCTAGGACATGAAACAGGTGTAAGGCTGGATTCAGGTGTGGCTAAGGGTGGGTCCACGGTGATTCCCTAGGACACGGGTTAGTCCTCTGGCTAACGGTAGGGCAAGGTGTACTGGTCGGCGACGGGCAAGTGCTAGGCCTCGGACTAGAGTGAGACAGGGCGTTGGTCTAGGGCCCAACTAGGGCTAGTGAGAGCGGTAGGCGTAGCGCTAGGGTAGGCATAGGGCAAGAGGTGGGTGTCGGTGTAAACCTAGGAGTAGGCCTAGGGCCAGGAGTTGGAGCTGTGGCATGGGGTAGAGATGTGGGTGGGCCTATGGTTAGTTGTAGCTGTAGGGCCAGGGGTAGGGGTAGGACTAGAGGTAGTGCTAGGCGTAGGCCTAGGGCGAGGGGGAGTGCTTGGGGTAGGGTTAGGTGAAGGGCTAGTGGTTGGCAGAGGCCCACGGGCAGTGTTAGTGTTAGGGCTCATGTTAAGCCTAGGATTAGTGGTAGTGGTGGGGGTTGGCCGAGGGCTAGGGGTAGGTGTCAAAGGAGGGCTCCGTTTAGTCCTAGGACTAGGAACAGGTGTAGGGCTGGATTCGGGTGTGGCTAAGGGTGGGTCCAGGGTGATTCCGTAGGACACGGGTTAGTGCTCTGGCTAACGGTAGGGCAAGGTGTACTGGTCGGCGACGGGCAAGTGCTAGGCCTCGGACTAGTGTGAGCACTGGGCGTTGGTCTAGGGACCGAGCTAGGGCTAACGGGAGTGGTAGGTGTAGCGCTGGGGTAGGCATATGGCAAGAGGTGGGGGTCGGGGTAAACCTAGGAGTAGGCCTAGGGCCAGGAATTGGAGCTGTGGCTAGGGGTAGGGATGGGGGTGGGCCTATGGGTAGGGGTAGCTGTAGGGCCAGGGGTACGGTTAGGACTAGAGGTAGTGCTAGGCGTAGGCTAGGGCGAGGGGGAGTGCTCTGGGTAGGGTTAGGTGAAGGGCTAGTGGTTGGCAGAGGCCCACGGGCATTGTTAGTGTTAGGGCTCATGTTAGGCCTAGGATTAGTGGTAGTGGTAGGCGTTGCACTAGGGCTAGGGGTAGGTGTCAAGTTAGGGCTCCGTTTAGTCCTAGGACTCAAAACAGGTGTAGGGCTGGATTCGGGTGTGGCTAAGGGTGGGTCCAGGATGATTCCGTAGGACACGGGTTAGTGCTCTGGCTAACGGTAGGGCAAGGTGTACTGGTCAGCGACGGGCAAGTGCTAGGCCTCGGACTAGAGTGAGCACTGAGCGTTGGTCTAGGGCCCGAGCTAGGGCTACTGGGAGTGGTAGGTGTAGCGCTGGGGTAGGCATAGGGAAATAGTTCGGTGTCGGGGTAAACCTAAGAGTAGGCCTAGGGCCAGGAGTTGGAGCTCTGGCTAGGGGTAGTGATGGGGGTGGGCCTATGGTTAGGTGTAGCTGTAGGGCCAGCGGTAGGGTTAGGACTGGAGGTAGTGCTAGGCGTAGGCCTAGGGCGAGGGGGAGTTTTCGGGGTAGTGTTAGGTGAAGGGCTAGTGGTTGGCAAAGGCCTACGGGCAGTGTTAGTGTTAGGGCTCATGTTAGGCCTAGGATTAGTGGTAGTGGTAGGGGTTGGCCGAGGGCTAGGGGTAGGTTTCACGGGAGGGCTCCGTTTAGTCCTAGGACATGAAACAGGTGTAAGGCTGGATTCAGGTGTGGCTAAGGGTGGGTCCACGGTGATTCCCTAGGACACGGGTTAGTCCTCTGGCTAACGGTAGGGCAAGGTGTACTGGTCGGCGACGGGCAAGTGCTAGGCCTCGGACTAGAGTGAGACTGGGCGTTGGTCTAGGGCCCAACTAGGGCTAGTGAGAGCTGTAGGCGTAGCGCTAGGGTACGCATAGGGCAAGAGGTGGGTGTCGGTGTAAACCTAGGAGTAGGCCTAGGGCCAGGAGTTGGAGCTGTGTCATGGGGTAGAGATGTGGGTGGGCCTATGGTTAGTTGTAGCTGTAGGGCCAGGGGTAGGGGTAGGACTAGAGGTAGTGCTAGTCGTAGGCCTAGGGAGAGGGGGAGTGCTTGGGGTAGGGTTAGGTGAAGTGCTAGTGGTTGGCAGAGGCCCACGGGCAGTGTTAGTGTTAGGGCTCATGTTAGGCCTAGGATTAGTGGTAGTGGTAGGGGTTTGCCGAAGGCTAAAGGTAGGTGTCACGGGAAAACTGCGGTTAGTCCTAGGACTCGGAACAGGTGTAGGGCTGGATTCGGGTGTGCCTAAGGGTGGGTCCAGGGTGATTTCGTGGGACACAGGTTAGTGTTCTGGCTAACGGTAGGGCAAGGTGTATTGGTCGGCGACGGGCAAGTGCTAGGCCTCGGATTAGAGTGAGCACTGGGCGTTGGTCTAGGACCCGAGCTAGGGCTATTGGGAGCGTTAGGCGTAGCGCTGTGGTAGTCATAGGGCAAGAGGTGGGTGTCGGGGTAAACCTAGGAGTAGGCCTAGGGCCAGGAGTTGGAGCTGTGGCTAGGGGTAGGGATGGGGGTGGGCCTATGGTTAGGGGTAGCTGTAGGGCCAGGGGTAGGGGTAGGACTAGAGGTAGTGCTAGGCGTAGGCCTAGGGCGATTGGGTGTGCTCGGGGTAGGGTTAGGTGAAGGGCTAGTCCTTGGCAGAGGCCCACGCGTATTGTTAGTTTTAGGGCTCATGTTAGGCCTAGGATTAGTGGTAGTGGTACGGTTTGGCCGAGGGCTAGGGGTAGGTGTCACGGGAGGGCTCCGTTTAGTCCTAGGACTCGGAACCGGTGTAGGGCTGGATTCGGGTCTGGCTAAGGGTGTGTCCAGGGTGATTTCGTAGGACATGGGTTAGTGCTCCGGCTAACGGTAGGGCAAGGTGTACTGGTCGGCGACGGGCAAGTGCTAGGCCTCGGACTAGAGTGAGCACTGGGCGTTGGTCTAGGGCCCGAGCTAGGGCTACTGGGAGTGCTAGGTGTATCGCTGGGGTAGGCATAGTGCAAGAGGTGGGTGTCGGGGTAAACCTAGGAGTAGGCCTAGGGCCAGGAGTTGGAGCTGTGGCTAGGGGTAGGGATGGGGGTGGGCCTATGGGTAGGGGTAGCTGTAGGGCCAGGGGTAGGTGTAGGATTGGAGGTAGTGCTAGGCGTAGATCTAGGGCGAGGGGGAGTGCTCTGGGTAGGGTTAGGTGAAGGGCTAGTGGTTGGCAGAGGCCTACGGGCAGTGTTAGTGTTAGGGCTCATGTTAAACCTAGGATTAGTGGTAGTGGTAGGGGTTGGCCGAGGGCTAAAGGTAGGTTTCACGGGAGGGCTCCGTTTAGTCCTAGGACATGAAACAGGTGTAAGGCTGGATTCAGGTGTGGCTAAGGGTGGGTCCACGGTGATTCCCTAGGACACGGGTTAGTCCTCTGGCTAACGGTAGGGCAAGGTGTACTGGTCGGCGACGGGCAAGTGCTAGGCCTCGGACTAGAGTGAGACTGGGCGTTGGTCTAGGGCCCAACTAGGGCTAGTGAGAGCGGTAGGCGTAGCGCTAGGGTAGGCATAGGGCAAGAGGTGGGTGTCGGTGTAAACCTAGGAGTAGGCCTAGGGCCAGGAGTTGGAGCTGTGGCATGGGGTAGAGATGTGGGTGGGCCTATGGTTAGTTGTAGCTGTAGGGCCAGGGGTAGGGGTAGGACTAGAGGTAGTGCTAGGCGTAGGCCTAGGGCGAGGGGGAGTGCTTGGGGTAGGGTTAGGTGAAGGGCTAGTGGTTGGCAGAGGCCCACGGGCAGTGTTAGTGTTAGGGCTCATGTTAAGCCTAGGATTAGTGGTAGTGGTGGGGGTTGGCCGAGGGCTAGGGGTAGGTGTCAAAGGAGGGCTCCGTTTAGTCCTAGGACTAGGAACAGGTGTAGGGCTGGATTCGGGTGTGGCTAAGGGTGGGTCCAGGGTGATTCCGTAGGACACGGGTTAGTGCTCTGGCTAACGGTAGGGCAAGGTGTACTGGTCGGCGACGGGCAACTGCTAGGCCTCAAACTAGTGTGAGCACTGGGCGTTGGTCTAGGGACCGAGCTAGGGCTAACGGGAGTGGTAGGTGTAGCGCTGGGGTAGGCATATGGCAAGAGGTGGGGGTCGGGGTAAACCTAGGAGTAGGTCTAGGGCCAGGAATTGGAGCTGTGGCTAGGGGTAGGGATGGGGGTGGGCCTATGGGTAGGGGTAGCTGTAGGGCCAGGGGTACGGTTAGGACTAGAGGTAGTGCTAGGCGTAGGCTAGGGCGAGGGGGAGTGCTCTGGGTAGGGTTAGGTGAAGGGCTAGTGGTTGGCAGAGGCCTACGGGCAGTGTTAGTGTTAGGGCTCATGTTAGGCCTAGGATTAGTGGTAGTGGTAGGGGTTGGCCGAGGGCTAGGGGTAGGTGTCAAAGGAGGGCTCCGTTTAGTCCTAGGACTAGGAACAGGTGTAGGGCTGGATTCGGGTGTGGCTAAGGGTGGGTCCAGGGTGATTCCGTAGGACACGGGTTAGTGCTCTGGCTAACGGTAGGGCAAGGTGTATTGGTCGGCGACGGGCAAGTGCTAGGCCTCGGATTAGAGTGAGCACTGGGCGTTGGTCTAGGACCCGAGCTAGGGCTATTGGGAGCGTTAGGCGTAGCGCTGTGGTAGTCATAGGGCAAGAGGTGGGTGTCGGGGTAAACCTAGGAGTAGGCCTAGGGCCAGGAGTTGGAGCTGTGGCTAGGGGTAGGGATGGGGGTGGGCCTATGGTTAGGGGTAGCTGTAGGGCCAGGGGTAGGGGTAGGACTAGAGGTAGTGCTAGGCGTAGGCCTAGGGCGATTGGGTGTGCTCGGCGTAGGGTTAGGTGAAGGGCTAGTCCTTGGCAGAGGCCCACGCGTATTGTTAGTTTTAGGGCTCATGTTAGGCCTAGGATTAGTGGTAGTGGTACGGTTTGGCCGAGGGCTAGGGGTAGGTGTCACGGGAGGGCTCCGTTTAGTCCTAGGACTCGGAACCGGTGTAGGGCTGGATTCGGGTCTGGCTAAGGGTGTGTCCAGGGTGATTTCGTAGGACACGGGTTAGTGCTCTGGCTAACGGTAGGGCAAGGTGTACTGGTCGGCGACGGGCAAGTGCTAGGCCTCGGACTAGAGTGAGCACTGGGCGTTGGTCTAGGGCCCGAGCTAGGGCTACTGGGAGTGCTAGGTGTATCGCTGGGGTAGGCATAGTGCAAGAGGTGGGTGTCGGGGTAAACCTAGGAGTAGGCCTAGGGCCAGGAGTTGGAGCTGTGGCTAGGGGTAGGGATGGGGGTGGGCCTATGGGTAGGGGTAGCTGTAGGGCCAGGGGTAGGTGTAGGATTGGAGGTAGTGCTAGGCGTAGACCTAGGGCGAGGGGGAGTGCTCTGGGTAGGGTTAGGTGAAGGGCTAGTGGTTGGCAGAGGCCTACGGGCAGTGTTAGTGTTAGGGCTCATGTTAAACCTAGGATTAGTGGTAGTGGTAGGGGTTGGCCGAGGGCTAAAGGTAGGTTTCACGGGAGGGCTCCGTTTAGTCCTAGGACATGAAACAAGTGTAAGGCTGGATTCAGGTGTGGCTAAGGGTGGGTCCACGGTGATTCCCTAGGACACGGGTTAGTCCTCTGGCTAACGGTAGGGCAAGGTGTACTGGTCGGCGACGGGCAAGTGCTAGGCCTCGGACTAGAGTGAGACTGGGCGTTGGTCTAGGGCCCAACTAGGGCTAGTGAGAGCGGTAGGCGTAGCGCTAGGGTAGGCATAGGGCAAGAGGTGGGTGTCGGTGTAAACCTAGGAGTAGGCCTAGGGCCAGGAGTTGGAGCTGTGGCATGGGGTAGAGATGTGGGTGGGCCTATGGTTAGTTGTAGCTGTAGGGCCAGGGGTAGGGGTAGGACTAGAGGTAGTGCTAGGCGTAGGCCTAGGGCGAGGGGGAGTGCTTGGGGTAGGGTTAGGTGAAGGGCTAGTGGTTGGCAGAGGCCCACGGGCAGTGTTAGTGTTAGGGCTCATGTTAAGCCTAGGATTAGTGGTAGTGGTGGGGGTTGGCCGAGGGCTAGGGGTAGGTGTCAAAGGAGGGCTCCGTTTAGTCCTAGGACTAGGAACAGGTGTAGGGCTGGATTCGGGTGTGGCTAAGGGTGGGTCCAGGGTGATTCCGTAGGACACGGGTTAGTGCTCTGGCTAACGGTAGGGCAAGGTGTACTGGTCGGCGACGGGCAACTGCTAGGCCTCAAACTAGTGTGAGCACTGGGCGTTGGTCTAGGGACCGAGCTAGGGCTAACGGGAGTGGTAGGTGTAGCGCTGGGGTAGGCATATGGCAAGAGGTGGGGGTCGGGGTAAACCTAGGAGTAGGTCTAGGGCCAGGAATTGGAGCTGTGGCTAGGGGTAGGGATGGGGGTGGGCCTATGGGTAGGGGTAGCTGTAGGGCCAGGGGTACGGTTAGGACTAGAGGTAGTGCTAGGCGTAGGCTAGGGCGAGGGGGAGTGCTCTGGGTAGGGTTAGGTGAAGGGCTAGTGGTTGGCAGAGGCCTACGGGCAGTGTTAGTGTTAGGGCTCATGTTAGGCCTAGGATTAGTGGTAGTGGTAGGGGTTGGCCGAGGGCTAGGGGTAGGTGTCAAAGGAGGGCTCCGTTTAGTCCTAGGACTAGGAACAGGTGTAGGGCTGGATTCGGGTGTGGCTAAGGGTGGGTCCAGGGTGATTCCGTAGGACACGGGTTAGTGCTCTGGCTAACGGTAGGGCAAGGTGTATTGGTCGGCGACGGGCAAGTGCTAGGCCTCGGATTAGAGTGAGCACTGGGCGTTGGTCTAGGACCCGAGCTAGGGCTATTGGGAGCGTTAGGCGTAGCGCTGTGGTAGTCATAGGGCAAGAGGTGGGTGTCGGGGTAAACCTAGGAGTAGGCCTAGGGCCAGGAGTTGGAGCTGTGGCTAGGGGTAGGGATGGGGGTGGGCCTATGGTTAGGGGTAGCTGTAGGGCCAGGGGTAGGGGTAGGACTAGAGGTAGTGCTAGGCGTAGGCCTAGGGCGATTGGGTGTGCTCGGCGTAGGGTTAGGTGAAGGGCTAGTCCTTGGCAGAGGCCCACGCGTATTGTTAGTTTTAGGGCTCATGTTAGGCCTAGGATTAGTGGTAGTGGTACGGTTTGGCCGAGGGCTAGGGGTAGGTGTCACGGGAGGGCTCCGTTTAGTCCTAGGACTCGGAACCGGTGTAGGGCTGGATTCGGGTCTGGCTAAGGGTGTGTCCAGGGTGATTTCGTAGGACACGGGTTAGTGCTCTGGCTAACGGTAGGGCAAGGTGTACTGGTCGGCGACGGGCAAGTGCTAGGCCTCGGACTAGAGTGAGCACTGGGCGTTGGTCTAGGGCCCGAGCTAGGGCTACTGGGAGTGCTAGGTGTATCGCTGGGGTAGGCATAGTGCAAGAGGTGGGTGTCGGGGTAAACCTAGGAGTAGGCCTAGGGCCAGGAGTTGGAGCTGTGGCTAGGGGTAGGGATGGGGGTGGGCCTATGGGTAGGGGTAGCTGTAGGGCCAGGGGTAGGTGTAGGATTGGAGGTAGTGCTAGGCGTAGACCTAGGGCGAGGGGGAGTGCTCTGGGTAGGGTTAGGTGAAGGGCTAGTGGTTGGCAGAGGCCTACGGGCAGTGTTAGTGTTAGGGCTCATGTTAAACCTAGGATTAGTGGTAGTGGTAGGGGTTGGCCGAGGGCTAAAGGTAGGTTTCACGGGAGGGCTCCGTTTAGTCCTAGGACATGAAACAAGTGTAAGGCTGGATTCAGGTGTGGCTAAGGGTGGGTCCACGGTGATTCCCTAGGACACGGGTTAGTCCTCTGGCTAACGGTAGGGCAAGGTGTACTGGTCGGCGACGGGCAAGTGGTAGGCCTCGGACTAGAGTGAGACTGGGCGTTGGTCTAGGGCCCAACTAGGGCTAGTGAGAGCGGTAGGCGTAGCGCTAGGGTAGGCATAGGGCAAGAGGTGGGTGTCGGTGTAAACCTAGGAGTAGGCCTAGGGCCAGGAGTTGGAGCTGTGGCATGGGGTAGAGATGTGGGTGGGCCTATGGTTAGTTGTAGCTGTAGGGCCAGGGGTAGGGGTAGGACTAGAGGTAGTGCTAGGCGTAGGCCTAGGGCGAGGGGGAGTGCTTGGGGTAGGGTTAGGTGAAGGGCTAGTGGTTGGCAGAGGCCCACGGGCAGTGTTAGTGTTAGGGCTCATGTTAAGCCTAGGATTAGTGGTAGTGGTGGGGGTTGGCCGAGGGCTAGGGGTAGGTGTCAAAGGAGGGCTCCGTTTAGTCCTAGGACTAGGAACAGGTGTAGGGCTGGATTCGGGTGTGGCTAAGGGTGGGTCCAGGGTGATTCCGTAGGACACGGGTTAGTGCTCTGGCTAACGGTAGGGCAAGGTGTACTGGTCGGCGACGGGCAACTGCTAGGCCTCAAACTAGTGTGAGCACTGGGCGTTGGTCTAGGGACCGAGCTAGGGCTAACGGGAGTGGTAGGTGTAGCGCTGGGGTAGGCATATGGCAAGAGGTGGGGGTCGGGGTAAACCTAGGAGTAGGTCTAGGGCCAGGAATTGGAGCTGTGGCTAGGGGTAGGGATGGGGGTGGGCCTATGGGTAGGGGTAGCTGTAGGGCCAGGGGTACGGTTAGGACTAGAGGTAGTGCTAGGCGTAGGCTAGGGCGAGGGGGAGTGCTCTGGGTAGGGTTAGGTGAAGGGCTAGTGGTTGGCAGAGGCCTACGGGCAGTGTTAGTGTTAGGGCTCATGTTAGGCCTAGGATTAGTGGTAGTGGTAGGGGTTGGCCGAGGGCTAGGGGTAGGTGTCAAAGGAGGGCTCCGTTTAGTCCTAGGACTAGGAACAGGTGTAGGGCTGGATTCGGGTGTGGCTAAGGGTGGGTCCAGGGTGATTCCGTAGGACACGGGTTAGTGCTCTGGCTAACGGTAGGGCAAGGTGTATTGGTCGGCGACGGGCAAGTGCTAGGCCTCGGATTAGAGTGAGCACTGGGCGTTGGTCTAGGACCCGAGCTAGGGCTATTGGGAGCGTTAGGCGTAGCGCTGTGGTAGTCATAGGGCAAGAGGTGGGTGTCGGGGTAAACCTAGGAGTAGGCCTAGGGCCAGGAGTTGGAGCTGTGGCTAGGGGTAGGGATGGGGGTGGGCCTATGGTTAGGGGTAGCTGTAGGGCCAGGGGTAGGGGTAGGACTAGAGGTAGTGCTAGGCGTAGGCCTAGGGCGATTGGGTGTGCTCGGCGAAGGGTTAGGTGAAGGGCTAGTCCTTGGCAGAGGCACACGCGTATTGTTAGTTTTAGGGCTCATGTTAGGCCTAGGATTAGTGGTAGTGGTACGGTTTGGCCGAGGGCTAGTGGTAGGTGTCACGGGAGGGCTCCGTTTAGTCCTAGGACTCGGAACCGGTGTAGGGCTGGATTCGGGTCTGGCTAAGGGTGTGTCCAGGGTGATTTCGTAGGACACGGGTTAGTGCTCTGGCTAACGGTAGGGCAAGGTGTACTGGTCGGCGACGGGCAAGTGCTAGGCCTCGGACTAGAGTGAGACTGGGCGTTGGTCTAGGGCCCAACTAGGGCTAGTGAGAGCGGTAGGCGTAGCGCTAGGGTAGGCATAGGGCAAGAGGTGGGTGTCGGTGTAAACCTAGGAGTAGGCCTAGGGCCAGGAGTTGGAGCTGTGGCATGGGGTAGAGATGTGGGTGGGCCTATGGTTAGTTGTAGCTGTAGGGCCAGGGGTAGGGGTAGGACTAGAGGTAGTGCTAGGCGTAGGCCTAGGGCGAGGGGGAGTGCTTGGGGTAGGGTTAGGTGAAGGGCTAGTGGTTGGCAGAGGCCCACGGGCAGTGTTAGTGTTAGGGCTCATGTTAAGCCTAGGATTAGTGGTAGTGGTGGGGGTTGGCCGAGGGCTAGGGGTAGGTGTCAAAGGAGGGCTCCGTTTAGTCCTAGGACTAGGAACAGGTGTAGGGCTGGATTCGGGTGTGGCTAAGGGTGGGTCCAGGGTGATTCCGTAGGACACGGGTTAGTGCTCTGGCTAACGGTAGGGCAAGGTGTACTGGTCGGCGACGGGCAACTGCTAGGCCTCAAACTAGTGTGAGCACTGGGCGTTGGTCTAGGGACCGAGCTAGGGCTAACGGGAGTGGTAGGTGTAGCGCTGGGGTAGGCATATGGCAAGAGGTGGGGGTCGGGGTAAACCTAGGAGTAGGTCTAGGGCCAGGAATTGGAGCTGTGGCTAGGGGTAGGGATGGGGGTGGGCCTATGGGTAGGGGTAGCTGTAGGGCCAGGGGTACGGTTAGGACTAGAGGTAGTGCTAGGCGTAGGCTAGGGCGAGGGGGAGTGCTCTGGGTAGGGTTAGGTGAAGGGCTAGTGGTTGGCAGAGGCCTACGGGCAGTGTTAGTGTTAGGGCTCATGTTAGGCCTAGGATTAGTGGTAGTGGTAGGGGTTGGCCGAGGGCTAGGGGTAGGTGTCAAAGGAGGGCTCCGTTTAGTCCTAGGACTAGGAACAGGTGTAGGGCTGGATTCGGGTGTGGCTAAGGGTGGGTCCAGGGTGATTCCGTAGGACACGGGTTAGTGCTCTGGCTAACGGTAGGGCAAGGTGTATTGGTCGGCGACGGGCAAGTGCTAGGCCTCGGATTAGAGTGAGCACTGGGCGTTGGTCTAGGACCCGAGCTAGGGCTATTGGGAGCGTTAGGCGTAGCGCTGTGGTAGTCATAGGGCAAGAGGTGGGTGTCGGGGTAAACCTAGGAGTAGGCCTAGGGCCAGGAGTTGGAGCTGTGGCTAGGGGTAGGGATGGGGGTGGGCCTATGGTTAGGGGTAGCTGTAGGGCCAGGGGTAGGGGTAGGACTAGAGGTAGTGCTAGGCGTAGGCCTAGGGCGATTGGGTGTGCTCGGCGTAGGGTTAGGTGAAGGGCTAGTCCTTGGCAGAGGCCCACGCGTATTGTTAGTTTTAGGGCTCATGTTAGGCCTAGGATTAGTGGTAGTGGTACGGTTTGGCCGAGGGCTAGGGGTAGGTGTCACGGGAGGGCTCCGTTTAGTCCTAGGACTCGGAACCGGTGTAGGGCTGGATTCGGGTCTGGCTAAGGGTGTGTCCAGGGTGATTTCGTAGGACACGGGTTAGTGCTCTGGCTAACGGTAGGGCAAGGTGTACTGGTCGGCGACGGGCAAGTGCTAGGCCTCGGACTAGAGTGAGCACTGGGCGTTGGTCTAGGGCCCGAGCTAGGGCTACTGGGAGTGCTAGGTGTATCGCTGGGGTAGGCATAGTGCAAGAGGTGGGTGTCGGGGTAAACCTAGGAGTAGGCCTAGGGCCAGGAGTTGGAGCTGTGGCTAGGGGTAGGGATGGGGGTGGGCCTATGGGTAGGGGTAGCTGTAGGGCCAGGGGTAGGTGTAGGATTGGAGGTAGTGCTAGGCGTAGACCTAGGGCGAGGGGGAGTGCTCTGGGTAGGGTTAGGTGAAGGGCTAGTGGTTGGCAGAGGCCTACGGGCAGTGTTAGTGTTAGGGCTCATGTTAAACCTAGGATTAGTGGTAGTGGTAGGGGTTGGCCGAGGGCTAAAGGTAGGTTTCACGGGAGGGCTCCGTTTAGTCCTAGGACATGAAACAAGTGTAAGGCTGGATTCAGGTGTGGCTAAGGGTGGGTCCACGGTGATTCCCTAGGACACGGGTTAGTCCTCTGGCTAACGGTAGGGCAAGGTGTACTGGTCGGCGACGGGCAAGTGCTAGGCCTCGGACTAGAGTGAGACTGGGCGTTGGTCTAGGGCCCAACTAGGGCTAGTGAGAGCGGTAGGCGTAGCGCTAGGGTAGGCATAGGGCAAGAGGTGGGTGTCGGTGTAAACCTAGGAGTAGGCCTAGGGCCAGGAGTTGGAGCTGTGGCATGGGGTAGAGATGTGGGTGGGCCTATGGTTAGTTGTAGCTGTAGGGCCAGGGGTAGGGGTAGGACTAGAGGTAGTGCTAGGCGTAGGCCTAGGGCGAGGGGGAGTGCTTGGGGTAGGGTTAGGTGAAGGGCTAGTGGTTGGCAGAGGCCCACGGGCAGTGTTAGTGTTAGGGCTCATGTTAAGCCTAGGATTAGTGGTAGTGGTGGGGGTTGGCCGAGGGCTAGGGGTAGGTGTCAAAGGAGGGCTCCGTTTAGTCCTAGGACTAGGAACAGGTGTAGGGCTGGATTCGGGTGTGGCTAAGGGTGGGTCCAGGGTGATTCCGTAGGACACGGGTTAGTGCTCTGGCTAACGGTAGGGCAAGGTGTACTGGTCGGCGACGGGCAACTGCTAGGCCTCAAACTAGTGTGAGCACTGGGCGTTGGTCTAGGGACCGAGCTAGGGCTAACGGGAGTGGTAGGTGTAGCGCTGGGGTAGGCATATGGCAAGAGGTGGGGGTCGGGGTAAACCTAGGAGTAGGTCTAGGGCCAGGAATTGGAGCTGTGGCTAGGGGTAGGGATGGGGGTGGGCCTATGGGTAGGGGTAGCTGTAGGGCCAGGGGTACGGTTAGGACTAGAGGTAGTGCTAGGCGTAGGCTAGGGCGAGGGGGAGTGCTCTGGGTAGGGTTAGGTGAAGGGCTAGTGGTTGGCAGAGGCCTACGGGCAGTGTTAGTGTTAGGGCTCATGTTAGGCCTAGGATTAGTGGTAGTGGTAGGGGTTGGCCGAGGGCTAGGGGTAGGTGTCAAAGGAGGGCTCCGTTTAGTCCTAGGTCTAGGAACAGGTGTAGGGCTGGATTCGGGTGTGGCTAAGGGTGGGTCCAGGGTGATTCCGTAGGACACGGGTTAGTGCTCTGGCTAACGGTAGGGCAAGGTGTATTGGTCGGCGACGGGCAAGTGCTAGGCCTCGGATTAGAGTGAGCACTGGGCGTTGGTCTAGGACCCGAGCTAGGGCTATTGGGAGCGTTAGGCGTAGCGCTGTGGTAGTCATAGGGCAAGAGGTGGGTGTCGGGGTAAACCTAGGAGTAGGCCTAGGGCCAGGAGTTGGAGCTGTGGCTAGGGGTAGGGATGGGGGTGGGCCTATGGTTAGGGGTAGCTGTAGGGCCAGGGGTAGGGGTAGGACTAGAGGTAGTGCTAGGCGTAGGCCTAGGGCGATTGGGTGTGCTCGGCGTAGGGTTAGGTGAAGGGCTAGTCCTTGGCAGAGGCCCACGCGTATTGTTAGTTTTAGGGCTCATGTTAGGCCTAGGATTAGTGGTAGTGGTACGGTTTGGCCGAGGGCTAGGGGTAGGTGTCACGGGAGGGCTCCGTTTAGTCCTAGGACTCGGAACCGGTGTAGGGCTGGATTCGGGTCTGGCTAAGGGTGTGTCCAGGGTGATTTCGTAGGACACGGGTTAGTGCTCTGGCTAACGGTAGGGCAAGGTGTACTGGTCGGCGACGGGCAAGTGCTAGGCCTCGGACTAGAGTGAGCACTGGGCGTTGGTCTAGGGCCCGAGCTAGGGCTACTGGGAGTGCTAGGTGTATCGCTGGGGTAGGCATAGTGCAAGAGGTGGGTGTCGGGGTAAACCTAGGAGTAGGCCTAGGGCCAGGAGTTGGAGCTGTGGCTAGGGGTAGGGATGGGGGTGGGCCTATGGGTAGGGGTAGCTGTAGGGCCAGGGGTAGGTGTAGGATTGGAGGTAGTGCTAGGCGTAGACCTAGGGCGAGGGGGAGTGCTCTGGGTAGGGTTAGGTGAAGGGCTAGTGGTTGGCAGAGGCCTACGGGCAGTGTTAGTGTTAGGGCTCATGTTAAACCTAGGATTAGTGGTAGTGGTAGGGGTTGGCCGAGGGCTAAAGGTAGGTTTCACGGGAGGGCTCCGTTTAGTCCTAGGACATGAAACAAGTGTAAGGCTGGATTCAGGTGTGGCTAAGGGTGGGTCCACGGTGATTCCCTAGGACACGGGTTAGTCCTCTGGCTAACGGTAGGGCAAGGTGTACTGGTCGGCGACGGGCAAGTGCTAGGCCTCGGACTAGAGTGAGACTGGGCGTTGGTCTAGGGCCCAACTAGGGCTAGTGAGAGCGGTAGGCGTAGCGCTAGGGTAGGCATAGGGCAAGAGGTGGATGTCGGTGTAAACCTAGGAGTAGGCCTAGGGCCAGGAGTTGGAGCTGTGGCATGGGGTAGAGATGTGGGTGGGCCTATGGTTAGTTGTAGCTGTAGGGCCAGGGGTAGGGGTAGGACTAGAGGTAGTGCTAGGCGTAGGCCTAGGGCGAGGGGGAGTGCTTGGGGTAGGGTTAGGTGAAGGGCTAGTGGTTGGCAGAGGCCCACGGGCAGTGTTAGTGTTAGGGCTCATGTTAAGCCTAGGATTAGTGGTAGTGGTGGGGGTTGGCCGAGGGCTAGGGGTAGGTGTCAAAGGAGGGCTCCGTTTAGTCCTAAGACTAGGAACAGGTGTAGGGCTGGATTCGGGTGTGGCTAAGGGTGGGTCCAGGGTGATTCCGTAGGACACGGGTTAGTGCTCTGGCTAACGGTAGGGCAAGGTGTACTGGTCGGCGACGGGCAACTGCTAGGCCTCAAACTAGTGTGAGCACTGGGCGTTGGTCTAGGGACCGAGCTAGGGCTAACGGGAGTGGTAGGTGTAGCGCTGGGGTAGGCATATGGCAAGAGGTGGGGGTCGGGGTAAACCTAGGAGTAGGTCTAGGGCCAGGAATTGGAGCTGTGGCTAGGGGTAGGGATGGGGGTGGGCCTATGGGTAGGGGTAGCTGTAGGGCCAGGGGTACGGTTAGGACTAGAGGTAGTGCTAGGCGTAGGCTAGGGCGAGGGGGAGTGCTCTGGGTAGGGTTAGGTGAAGGGCTAGTGGTTGGCAGAGGCCTACGGGCAGTGTTAGTGTTAGGGCTCATGTTAGGCCTAGGATTAGTGGTAGTGGTAGGGGTTGGCCGAGGGCTAGGGGTAGGTGTCAAAGGAGGGCTCCGTTTAGTCCTAGGACTAGGAACAGGTGTAGGGCTGGATTCGGGTGTGGCTAAGGGTGGGTCCAGGGTGATTCCGTAG
Organism: Rhinolophus hipposideros; assembly: GCF_964194185.1. Lineage (NCBI taxonomy): Eukaryota > Metazoa > Chordata > Mammalia > Chiroptera > Rhinolophidae > Rhinolophus > Rhinolophus hipposideros. The sequence continues at coordinate 888,204 of NW_027668966.1, read as the reverse complement.
GACACGGGTTAGTGCTCTGGCTAACGGTAGGGCAAGGTGTATTGGTCGGCGACGGGCAAGTGCTAGGCCTCGGATTAGAGTGAGCACTGGGCGTTGGTCTAGGACCCGAGCTAGGGCTATTGGGAGCGTTAGGCGTAGCGCTGTGGTAGTCATAGGGCAAGAGGTGGGTGTCGGGGTAAACCTAGGAGTAGGCCTAGGGCCAGGAGTTGGAGCTGTGGCTAGGGGTAGGGATGGGGGTGGGCCTATGGTTAGGGGTAGCTGTAGGGCCAGGGGTAGGGGTAGGACTAGAGGTAGTGCTAGGCGTAGGCCTAGGGCGATTGGGTGTGCTCGGCGTAGGGTTAGGTGAAGGGCTAGTCCTTGGCAGAGGCCCACGCGTATTGTTAGTTTTAGGGCTCATGTTAGGCCTAGGATTAGTGGTAGTGGTACGGTTTGGCCGAGGGCTAGGGGTAGGTGTCACGGGAGGGCTCCGTTTAGTCCTAGGACTCGGAACCGGTGTAGGGCTGGATTCGGGTCTGGCTAAGGGTGTGTCCAGGGTGATTTCGTAGGACACGGGTTAGTGCTCTGGCTAACGGTAGGGCAAGGTGTACTGGTCGGCGACGGGCAAGTGCTAGGCCTCGGACTAGAGTGAGCACTGGGCGTTGGTCTAGGGCCCGAGCTAGGGCTACTGGGAGTGCTAGGTGTATCGCTGGGGTAGGCATAGTGCAAGAGGTGGGTGTCGGGGTAAACCTAGGAGTAGGCCTAGGGCCAGGAGTTGGAGCTGTGGCTAGGGGTAGGGATGGGGGTGGGCCTATGGGTAGGGGTAGCTGTAGGGCCAGGGGTAGGTGTAGGATTGGAGGTAGTGCTAGGCGTAGACCTAGGGCGAGGGGGAGTGCTCTGGGTAGGGTTAGGTGAAGGGCTAGTGGTTGGCAGAGGCCTACGGGCAGTGTTAGTGTTAGGGCTCATGTTAAACCTAGGATTAGTGGTAGTGGTAGGGGTTGGCCGAGGGCTAAAGGTAGGTTTCACGGGAGGGCTCCGTTTAGTCCTAGGACATGAAACAGGTGTAAGGCTGGATTCAGGTGTGGCTAAGGGTGGGTCCACGGTGATTCCCTAGGACACGGGTTAGTCCTCTGGCTAACGGTAGGGCAAGGTGTACTGGTCGGCGACGGGCAAGTGCTAGGCCTCGGACTAGAGTGAGACTGGGCGTTGGTCTAGGGCCCAACTAGGGCTAGTGAGAGCGTTAGGCGTAGCGCTAGGGTAGGCATAGTGCAAGAGGTGGGTGTCGGTGTAAACCTAGGAGTAGGCCTAGGGCCAGGAGTTGGAGCTGTGGCATGGGGTAGAGATGTGGGTGGGCCTATGGTTAGTTGTAGCTGTAGGGCCAGGGGTAGAGGTAGGACTAGAGGTAGTGCTAGGCGTAGGCCTAGTGCGAGGGGGAGTGCTTGGGGTAGGGTTAGGTGAAGGGCTAGTGGTTGGCAGAGGCCCACGGGCAGTGTTAGTGTTAGGGCTCATGTTAGGCCTAGGATTAGTGGTAGTGGTGGGGGTTGGCCGAGGGCTAGGGGTAGGTGTCAAAGGAGGGCTCCGTTTAGTCCTAGGACTAGGAACAGGTGTAGGGCTGGATTCGGGTGTGGCTAAGGGTGGGTCCAGGGTGATTCCGTAGGACACGGGTTAGTGCTCTGGCTAACGGTAGGGCAAGGTGTACTGGTCGGCGACGGGCAAGTGCTAGGCCTCGGACTAGTGTGAGCACTGGACGTTGGTCTAGGGCCCGAGCTAGGGCTAATGAAAGTGGTAGGTGTAGCGCTGGGGTAGGCATATGGCAAGAGGTGGGGGTCGGGGTAAACCTAGGAGTAGGCCTAGGGCCAGGAATTGGAGCTGTGGCTAGGGGTAGGGATGGGGGTGGGCCTATGGGTAGGGGTAGCTGTAGGGCCAGGGGTACGGTTAGGACTAGAAGTAGTGCTAGGCGTAGGCTAGGGCGAGGGGGAGTGCTCTGGGTAGGGTTAGGTGAAGGGCTAGTAATTGGCAGAGGCCTACGGGCAGTGTTAGTGTTAGGGCTCATGTTAGGCCTAGGATTAGTGGTAGTGGTAGGCGTTGCACTAGGGCTAGGGGTAGGTGTCACGGGAGGGCTCCGTTTAGTCCTAGGATTCGGAACAGGTGTAGGGCTGGATTCGGGTGTGGCTAAGGGTGGGTCCAGGGTGATTCCGTAGGACACGGGTTAGTGCTCTGGCTAACGGTAGGGCAAAGTGTACTGGTCGGCGACGGTCAAGTGCTAGGCCTTGGACTAGAGTGAGCACTGGGCGTTGGTCTAGTGCCCGAGCTAGGGCTAGTGGGAGCGGTAGGCGTAGCGCTGTGGTAGGCATAGGGCAAGAGGTGGGTGTCAGGGTAAACCTAAGAGTAGGCCTAGGGCCAGGAATTGGAGCTGTGGCTAGAAGTAGGGATGGGGGTGGGCCTATGGTTAGGTGTAGCTGTAGGGCTAGGGGTAGGGTTAGGACTAGAGGTAGTGCTACGCGTAGGCCTAGGGCGAGGGGGAGTGCTCGGGGTAGGGTTAGGTAAAGGGCTAGTGGTTGGCAGATGTCCACGGGCAGTGTTAGTGTTAGGGCTCATATTAGGCCTAGGATTAGTGGTAGTGGTAGGGGTTGGCTGATGGTTAGGGGTATGTGTCACGGGAGGACTCTGAATAGTCCTAGGACTCGGAGCATGTGTAGGGCTGGTTTCGGGTGTGGCTAAGGGTGGGTACAGTGTGATTTCGTGGGACACAGGTTAGTGTTCTGGCTAACGGTAGGGCAAGGTGTACTGGTCGGCGACGGGCAAGTGCTAGGCCTCGGACTAGAGTGAGCACTGGGCGTTGGTCTAGGGCCCGAGCTAGGGCTAGTGGGAGCGGTAGGCGTAGCGCTGGGGTAGGCATAGGGCAAGAGGTGGGTGTCGGGGTAAACCCAGGAGTAGGCCTAGGGCCAGGAGTTGGAGCTGTGGTTAGGGGTAGAGATGAGGGTGGGCTTATGGTTAGGGGTAGCTGTAGGGCCAGGGGTAGGGCTAGGACTAGAGGTAGTGCTAGGCGTAGGCCTGGGGCCAGGGTGAGTGCTCGGGGTAGGGTTAGGTGAAGTGCTAGTGGTTGGCAGAGGCCCACGGGCATTGTTAGTGTTAGGGCTCATGTTAGGCCTAGGATTAGTGGTAGTGGTAGGCGTTGCACTAGGGCTAGGGGTAGGTGTCACGGGAGGGCTCCGTTTAGTCCTAGGACTCAAAACAGGTGTAGGGCTGGATTCGGGTGTGGCTAAGGGTGGGTCCAGGATGATTCCGTAGGACACGGGTTAGTGCTCTGGCTAACGGTAGGGCAAGGTGTACTGGTCGGCGACGGGCAAGTGCTAGGCCTCGGACTAGAGTGAGCACTGAGCGTTGGTCTAGGGCCCGAGCTAGGGCTACTGGGAGTGGTAGGTGTAGCGCTGGGGTAGGCATAGGGAAATAGTTCGGTGTCGGGGTAAACCTAAGAGTAGGCCTAGGGCCAGGAGTTGGAGCTCTGGCTAGGGGTAGTGATGGGGGTGGGCCTATGGTTAGGGGTAGCTGTAGGGCCAGGGGTAGGGGTAGGACTAGAGGTAGTGCTAGGCGTAGGCCTAGGGTGAGGGGGAGTGCTCGAGGTAGGATTAGGTGAAGGACTAGTGGTTGGCAGAGGCCCACGGGCAGTGTTAGTGTTAGGGCTCATGTTAGGCCTAGGATTAGTGGTAGTGGTAGGGTTTGGCCGAGGGCTAGGGGTAGGTGTCACGGGAGGGCTCCGTTTAGTCCTAGGACTCGGAACAGGTGTAGGGCTGGATTCGGGTGTGGCTAAGGGTGGGTCCAGGGTGATTCCGTAGGACACGGGTTACTGCTCTGGCTAACGGTAGGGCAAAGTGTACTTGTCGGTGACGGGCAAGTGCTAGGCCTCGGACTAGAGTGAGCACTGAGTGTTGGTCTAGGGCCCGAGCTAGGGCTACTGGGAGCGGTAGGCGTAGCGCTGGGGTACGCATAAGGCAAGAGGTGGGTGTAGGGTTAAACCTAGGAGTAGGCCTAGGGCCAGGAGTTGGAGCTGTGGCTAGGGGTAGGGATGGGGGTGGGCTTATGACTAGGGGTAGCTGTAGGGCCAGAGGTAGGGGTAGGACTAGAGGTAGTGCTAGGCGTAGGCCTAGGGCGAGGGGTAGTGTTCGAGGTAGGATTAGGTGAAGGGCTAGTGGTTGGCAGAGGCTCACGGGCAGTGTTAGTGTTATGGCTCATGTTAGGCCTAGGATTAGTGGTAGTGGTAGGGGTTGGCCGAGGGCTAGGTGTAGGTGTCACGGGAGGGCTTTGTTTAGTCCTAGGACTCAGAACAGCTGTAGGGCTGGATTCGGGTGTGGCTAAGGGTGGGTCCAGGGTGATTCCGTAGGACACGGTTAGTGCTCTGCCTAACAGTAGGGCAAGGTGTACTGGTCGGGGACGGGCAAATGCTAGGCTTCGGACTAGAGTGAGCACTGGGCGTTGGTCTAGGGCCCGAGCTAGGGCTTGTGGGAGTGGTAGGCGTAGCGCTGGGGTAGGCATAGGGCAAGAAATGGGTGTCGGGGTAAACCTAGGAGTAGGCCTATAGCCAGGAGTTGGAGCTGTGGCTAGGGGTAGGGATGGGTGTGGGCCTATGGTTAGGGGTAGCTGTAGGGCCAGGGGTAGGGGTAGGACTAGAGGTAGTGCTAGGCGTAGGCCTAGGGCGAGGGGGAGTGCTCGGGGTAGGGTTAGGTGAACTGCTAGTGGTTGGCAGAGGCCCACGGGCATTGTTAGTGTTAGGGCTCATGTTAGGCCTAGGATTAGTGGTAGTGGTAGGTGTTGGCCGAGGGCTAGGGGTAGGTGTCACGGAGGGCTCCGTTTAGTCCTAGGACTGGAACAGGTGTAGGGCTTGATTCGGGTGTGGCTAAGGGTGGGTCCAGGGTGATTCCGTAGGACACGGGTTAGTGCTCTGGCTATCGGTAGGGCAAGGTGTACTGGTCGGCGACGGGCAAGTGCTAGGCCTCGGAATAGAGTGAGCACTGGGCGTTGGTCTAGGGCCCGAGCTAGGGCTAGTGGGAGCGGTAGGCGTAGCGCTGTGGTAGGCATAGGGCAAGAGGTGGGTGTCAGGGTAAACCTAAGAGTAGGCCTAGGGCTAGGAATTGGAGCTGTGGCTAGAAGTAGGGATGGGGGTGGGCCTATGGTTAGATGTAGCTGTAGGGCTAGGGGTAGGTTTAGGACTAGAGGTAGTGCTACGCGTAGGCCTAGGGCGAGGGGGAGTGCTCGGGGTAGGGTTAGGTAAAGGGCTAGTGGTTGGCAGAGGCCCACGGGCAGTGTTAGTATTAGGGCTCATGTTAGGCCTAGGATTAGTGGTAGTGGTAGGGGTTGGCTGAGGGTTAGGGGTATGTGTCACGGGAGGACTCTGGTTAGTCCTAGGACTCGGAGCATGTGTAGTGCTGGTTTCGGGTGTGGCTAAGGGTGGGTACAGTGTGATTTCGTGGGACACAGGTTAGTGTGCTAGCTAACGGTAGGGCAAGGTGTACTGGTCCGCGACGGGCAAGTGCTAGGCCTCGGACTAGAGTGAGCACTGGGCGTTGGTCTAGGGCCCGAGCTAGTGCTAGTAGGAGCGGTAGGCTTTGCGCTGGGGTAGGCATAGGGAAAGAGGTGGGTGTCGGGGTAAACCTAGGAGTAGGCCTAGGGCCAGGAGTTGGAGCTGTGGCTGGGGGTAGGGATGGGGGTGGGCCTATGGTTAGGGGTAGCTGTAGGGCCAGGGGTAGGGGTAGGACTAGAGGTAGTGCTAGGCGTAGGCCTAGGGCGAGGGGGAGTGCTCGGGGTAGGGTTAGGTGAAGTGCTAGTGGTTGGCAGAGGCCCACGGGCAGTGTTAGTGTTAGGGCTCATGTTAGGCCTAAGATTAGTGGTAGTTGTAGGGGTAGGCCGAGGGCTAGGGGTAGGTGTCACGGGAGGGCTCCGTTTAGTCCTAGGACTCGGAACAGGTGTAGGGCTGGATTCGGGTGTGGCTAAGGGTGGGTCCAGGGCGATTCCGTAGGACACGGGTTAGTGCTCTGGCTAACGGTAGGGCAAAGTGTACTGGTCGGCGACGGTCAAGTGCTAGGCCTCGGACTAGAGTGAGCACTGGGCGTTGGTCTAGGGCCCGAGCTAGGGCTATTGGGAGCGGTAGGCGTAGCGCTGTGGTAGTCATAGGGCAAGAGGTGGGTGTCGGGGTAAACCTAGGTGTAGGCCTAGGGCCAGGAGTTGGAGCTGTGGCTAGGGGTACGGATGGGGGTGAGCCTATGGTTAGGTGTAGCTTTAGGACCAGGTGTAGGGTTAGGACTAGAGGTAGTGCTAGGCGTAGGCCTAGGGCGAGGGGGAGTGCTCGGGGTAGGGTTAGGTGAAGGGCTAGTTGTTGGCAGAGGCCCACGGGCAGTGTTAGTGTTAGGGCTCATGTTAGGCCTAGGATTAGTGGTAGTGGTAGGGGTTGGCTGAGGGTTAGGGGTATGTGTCACGGGAGGACTCCAGTTAGTCCTAGGACTCGGAACAGGTGTAGGGCTGGTTTCGGGTGTGGCTAAGGGTGGGTACAGTGTGATTTCGTGGGACACAGGTTAGTGTTCTGGCTAACGGTAGGGCAAGGTGTACTGGTCGTTGACGGGCAAGTGCTAGGCCTCGGACTAGAGTGAGCACTTGGCGTTGGTCTAGGGCCCGAGCTAGGGCTAGTGAGAGTGGTAGGCGTAGCGCTGGGGTAGGCATAGGGCAAGAGGTGGGTGTCGGTGTAAACCTAGGAGTAGGCCTAGGGCCAGGAGTTGGAGCTGTGGCTAGGGGTAGGGATGGGGGTGGGCTTATGACTAGGGGTAGCTGTAGGGCCAGAGGTAGGGGTAGGACTAGAGGTAGTGCTAGGCGTAGGCCTAGGGCGAGGGGTAGTGTTCGAGGTAGGATTAGGTGAAGGGCTAGTGGTTGGCAGAGGCTCACGGGCAGTGTTAGTGTTATGGCTCATGTTAGGCCTAGGATTAGTGGTAGTGGTAGGGGTTGGCCGAGGGCTAGGTGTAGGTGTCACGGGAGGGCTTTGTTTAGTCCTAGGACTCAGAACAGCTGTAGGGCTGGATTCGGGTGTGGCTAAGGGTGGGTCCAGGGTGATTCCGTAGAACACGGGTTAGTGCTCTGCCTAACAGTAGGGCAAGGTGTACTGGTCGGGGACGGGCAAATGCTAGGCTTCGGACTAGAGTGAGCACTGGGCGTTGGTCTAGGGCCCGAGCTAGGGCTTGTGGGAGCGGTAGGCGTAGCGCTGGGGTAGGCATAGGGCAAGAAGTGGGTGTCGGGGTAAACCTAGGAGTAGGCCTAGAGCCAGGAGTTGGAGCTGTGGCTAGGGGTAGGGATGGGTGTGGGCCTATGGTTAGGGGTAGCTGTAGGGCCAGGGGTAGGGGTAGGACTAGAGGTAGTGCTAGGCGTAGGCCTAGGGCGAGGGGGAGTGCTCGGGGTAGGGTTAGGTGAAGTGCTAGTGGTTGGCAGAGGCCCACGGGCATTGTTAGTGTTAGGGCTCATGTTAGGCCTAGGATTAGTGGTAGTGGTAGGGGTTGGCCGAGGGCTAGGGGTAGGTGTCACGGAGGGCTCCGTTTAGTCCTAGGACTGGAACAGGTGTAGGGCTTGATTCGGGTGTGGCTAAGGGTGGGTCCAGGGTGATTCCGTAGGACACGTGTTAGTGCTCTGGCTATCGGTAGGGCAAGGTGTACTGGTCGGAGACGGGCAAGTGCTAGGCCTCGGACTAGAGTGAGCACTGGGCGTTGGTCTAGGGCCAGAGCTAGGGCTACTGGGAGTGGTAGGTGTAGCGCTGGGGTAGGCATAGGGCAAGAGGTCGGTGTCGGGGTAAACCTAGGAGTAGGCCTAGGGCCAGGAGTTGGAGCTGTGGCTAGGGGTAGTAATGGGGGTGGGCCTATGGTTAGGAGTAGCTGTAGGGCCAGGGGTAGGGGTAGGACTAGAGGTAGTGCTAGGCGTAGGCCTAGAGCGAGGGGGAGTGCTCGGGGTAGAATTAGGTGAAAGGCTAGTGGTTGGCAGAGGCCCACGGGCAGTGTTAGTGTTAGGGCTCATGTTAGGCCTAGGATTAGTGGTAGTGGTAGGGGTTGGCCGATGGTTAGGGGTAGGTGTCATGGGAGGACTCTGGTTAGTCCTAGGACTCGGAACAGGTGTAGGGCTGGTTTCAGGTGTGGCTAAGGGTGGGTCCAGGGTGATTTCGTGGGACACAGGTTAGTGTAATGGCTAACAGTAGGGCAAGGTGTACTGGTCGGCGACGGGCAAGTGCTAGGCCTCGGACTACAGTGAGCACTGGGCGTTGGTCTAGGGCCCGAGCTAGGGCTAGTGGCAGCGGTAGGCGTAGCGCTGGGGTAGGCATAGGGCAAGAAGTGGGTGTCGGGGTAAACCTAGGAGTAGGCCTAGGGCCAGGAGTTGGAGCTGTGGCTAGGGGTTAAGGATGGGGGTGGGCCTATGTTTAGGGGTAGCTGTAGGGCCAGGGGTAGGGTTAGGACTAGAGGTAGAGCTAGGCGTAGGCCTAGGGCGAGAGGGAGTTCTCGGGGTAGGGTTAGGTGAAAGGCTAGTGGTTGGCACAGGCCCACGGGCAGTGTTAGTGTTAGGGCTCATGTTAGGCCTAGGATTAGTGGTAGTGGTAGGGTTTGGTCGAGTGTTAGGGGTATGTGTCACGGGAGGACTCTGGTTAGTCCTAGGACTCGGAACAGGTGTAGGGCTGGTTTCGGGTGTGGCTAAGGGTGGGTACAGTGTGATTTCGTGGGACACAGGTTAGTGTTCTGGCTAACGGTAGGGCAAGGTGTACTGGTCGGCGACGGGCAAGTGCTAGGCCTCGGACTAGAGTGAGCACTGGGCGTTGGTCTAGGGCCCGAGCTAGGGCTAGTGGGAGCGGTAGGCGTAGCGCTGGGGTAGGCATAGGGCAAGAGGTGGGTGTCGGGGTAAACCCAGGAGTAGGCCTAGGGCCAGAAGTTGGAGCTGTGGCTAGGGGTAGTGATGGGGGTGGGCCTATGGCTAGGGGTAGCTGTAGGGCCAGGGGTAGTTAGGACTAGAGGTAGTTCTAGGCGTAGGCCTGGGGCAAGGGTGAGTGCTCGGGGTAGGGTTAGGTGAAGTGCTAGTGGTTGGCAGAGGCCCACGGGCAGTGTTAGTGTTAGGTTTCATGTTAGGCCTAGGATTAGTGGTAGTGGTAGGGGTTGGCCGAGGGCTAGGGGTAGGTGTCACGGGAGGGCTCCGTTTAGTCCTAGGACTCGGAACAGGTGTAGGGCTGGATTCGGGTGTTGCTAAGGGTGAGTCCAGGGTGATTCCGTAGGACACAAGTTAGTGCTCTCGCTAACGGTAGTGCAAGGTGTACTGGTCGGCGACGGGCAAGTGCTAGGCCTCGGACTAGAGTGAGCACTGAGCGTTGGTCTAGGGCCCGAGCTAGGGCTACTGGGAGTGGTAGGTGTAGCGGTGGGGTAGGCATAGGGCAAGAGGTCGTTGTCAAGGTAAACCTAGGAGTAGGCCTAGGGCCAGGCGTTGGAGCTGTGGCTAGGGGTAGTGATGGGGGTGGGCCTATGGCTAGGGGTAGCTGTAGGGCCAGGGGTAGGGATAGGACTAGAGGTAGTGCTAGGCGTAGGCCTAGGGCGAGGGGGAGTGCTCGGGGTAGGATTAGGTGAAGGACTAGTGGTTGGCAGAGGCCCACGGGCAGTGTTATGTTAGGGCTCATGTTAGGCCTAGGATTAGTGGTAGTGGTAGGGGTTGGCCGATGGTTAGGGGTAGGTGTCACGGGAGGACTCCGGTTAGTCCTAGGACTCAGAAAAGGTGTAGGGCTGGTTTCGAGTGTGGCTAAGGGTGGGTCCAGGGTGATTTCGTGGGACACAGGTTAGTGTTCTGGCTACCGGTAGGGCAAGGTGTACTGGTCGGCGACGGGCAAGTGCTACGCCTCGGACTAGAATGAGCACTGGGCGTTGGTCTAGGGCCCGAGCTAGGGCTAGTGGGAGCAATAGGCGTAGCGCTGGGGTAGGCATAGGGCATGAGGTGGTGTCGGGGTAAACCTAGGAGTAGGCCTAGGGCCAGGAGTTGGAGCTGTGGCTAGGGGTAGGGATGGGGGTGGGCCTATGGGTAGGGGTAGCTGTAGGGGCAGGGGTAGAGGTAGGACTAGAGATAGTGCTAGGCGTAGGCCTAGGGCGATGGGTAGTGCTCGGGGTAGGATTAGGTGAAGGGCTAGTGGTTGGCAGAGGCCCTCGGGCAGTGTTATTGTTAGGGTTCATGTTAGGCCTAGGATTAGTGGTAGTGGTAGGGGTTGGCCGAGGGCTAGGGGTAGGTGTCAAGGGAGGGCTCCGTTTAGTCCTAGGACCCAGAACAGTTGTAGGGCTGGATTCGGGTGTGGCTAAGGGTGGGTCCAGGGTGATTCCGTACAACACGGGTTAGTGCTCTGGCTAACGGTAGGGCAAGGTGTACTGGTCGGCGACGGGCAAGTGCTAGGCCTCGGACTAGAGTGAGCACTGGGCATTGGTCTAGGGCCCGAGCTAGGGCTCGTGGGAGCGGTATGCGTAGCGCTGCGGTAGGCATAGGGCAAGAGGTGGGTGTCGGGGTAAACCCAGGAGTAGGCCTAGGGCCAGAATTTGGAGCTGTGGCTAGGGTTAGGGATGGGGGTGGGCTTATGGTTAGGGGTAGCTGTAGGGTTAGGGGTAGGGTTAGGACTAGAGGTAGAGCTAGGCGTAGGCCTAGGGCGAGGGGGAGTGCTCGGCGTAGGGTTAGGTGAAGTGCTAGTGGTTGGCAGAGGCCCACGGGCAGTGTTAGTGTTAGGGCTCATGTTAGGCATAGGATTAGTGGTAGTGGTAGGGGTTGGCCGAGGGCTAAAGGTAGGTGTCACGGGAAAACTCCGGTTAGTCCTTGGACTCAAAACAGGTGTAGGGCTGGATTCGGGTGTGGCTAAGGGTGGGTCCAGGGTGATTTCGTGGGACACAGGTTAGTGTTCTGGCTAACGGTAGGGCAAGTTGTACTGGTCGGCGACAGGCAAGTGCTAGGCCTCGGACTAGAATGAGCACTTGGCCTTGGTCTAGGGCCTGAGCTAGGGCTAGTGGGAGCGGTAGGCCTAGTGCTGGGGTAGGCATAGTGCAAGAGGTGGGTGTCGGGGTAAACCTAGGCGTAGGCCTAGGGCCAGGAGTTGGAGCTGTGGCTAGGGGTATGGATGGGGGTGGGCCTATGGGTAGGGGTATCTGTAGGGCTGGGGGTAGGGGTAGGACTAGAGGTAGTGCTAGGCGTAGCCCTAGGGCGAGGGGGAGTGCTCTGGGTAGGGTTAGGTGAAGGGCTAGTGGTTGGCAGAGGCCTACGGGCAGTGTTAGTGTTAGGGCTCATGTTAGGCCTAGGATTAGTGGTAGTGGTAGGGGTTGGCCGAGGGCTAGGGGTAGGGGTCACGGGATGGCTCCGTTTAGTCCTAGGACTTGAAACAGGTGTAGGGCTGGATTCGGGTGTGGCTAAGGGTGGGTTCAGGGTGATTCCGAAAAACACGGGTTAGTGCTCTGGCTAACGGTAGGGCAAGGTGTACTGGTCGGCGACGGGCAAGTGTTAGGCCTCGGACTAGAGTGAGCACTGGGCGTTGGTCTAGGGCCCGAGCTAGGGCTAGTGGGAGCGGTATGCGTAGCGCTGCGGTAGGCATAGGGCAAGAGGTGTGTGTCGGGGTAAACCCAGCAGTAGGCCTAGGGCCAGAATTTGGAGCTGTGGCTAGGGTTAGGGATGGGGGTGGGCTTATGGTTAGGGGTAGCTGTAGGGTTAGGGGTAGGGTTAGGACTAGAGGTAGAGCTAGGCGTAGGCCTAGGGCGAGGGGGAGTGCTCGGGGTAGGGTTAGGTGAAGGGCTAGTGGTTGGCAGAGGCCCACGGGCAGTGTAAGTGTTAGCGCTCATGTTAGGCCTAGGATTAGTGGTAGTGGTAGGGTTTGGGCGAGGGCTAGGGTTAGGTGTCACGGGATGGCTCCGTTTAGTCCTAGGACTTGAAACAGGTGTAGGGCTGGATTCGGGTGTGGCTAAGGGTCTGTCCAGGGTGATTCCGTAGGACACGGGTTAGTGCTCTGGCTAACGGTAGGGCAAGGTGTACTGGTCGGGGACGGGCAAATGCTAGGCTTCGGACTAGAGTGAGCACTGGGCGTTGGTCTAGGGCCCGAGCTAGGGCTAGTGGGAGCGGTAGGCGCAGCGCTGGGGTAGGCATAGGGCAAGAAGTGGGTGTCGGGGTAAACCTAGGAGTAGGCCTAGGGCCAGGAGTTGGAGCTGTGTCTAGGGGTAGGGATGGGGTTGGGCCTATGGTTAGGGGTAGCTGTAGGGCCAGCGGTAGGGGTAGGATTAGAGGTAGTGCTAGTCATAAGCCTAGGGCGAGGGGGAGTGCTCGGGTTAGGGTTAGGTGAAGTGCTAGTGGTTGGCAGAGGCCCACGGGCAGTGTTAGGGCTCATGTTAGGCCTAGGATTAGTGGTAGTGGTAGGGGTTGGCCGAGGGCTAAAGGTAGGTGTCACGGGAAAACTCCGGTTAGTCCTTGGACTCAAAAGAGGTGTAGGGCTGGATTCGGGTGTGGCTAAGGGTGGGTCCAGGGTGATTTCGTGGGACACAGGTTAGTGTTGTGGCTAACGGTAGGGCAAGTTGTACTGGTCGGCGACAGGCAAGTGCTAGGCCTCGGACTAGAATGAGCACTAGGCGTTGGTCTAGGGCCTGAGCTAGGGCTAGTGGGAGCGGTAGGCCTAGCGCTGGGGTAGGCATAGTGCAAGAGGTGGGTGTCGGGGTAAACCTAGGAGTAGGCCTAGGGCCAGGAGTTGGAGCTGTGGCTAGGGGTATGGATGGGGGTGGGCCTATGGGTAGGGGTATCTGTAGGGCTGGGGGTAGGGGTAGGACTAGAGGTAGTGCTAGGCGTAGCCCTAGGGCGAGGGGGAGTGCTCTGGGTAGGGTTAGGTGAAGGGCTAGTGGTTGGCAGAGGCCTACGGGCAGTGTTAGTGTTAGGGCTCATGTTAGGCCTAGGATTAGTGGTAGTGGTAGGGGTTGGCCGAGGGCTAGGGGTAGGGGTCACGGGATGGCTCCGTTTAGTCCTAGGACTTGAAACAGGTGTAGGGCTGGATTCGGGTGTGGCTAAGGGTGGGTCCAGGGTGATGTCGTGGGACACAGGTTAGTGTTCTGGCTAACGGTAGGGCAAGGTGTACTGGTCGGCGAAGGGCAAGTGCTAGGCTTCGGACTAGAATGAGCACTGGGCGTTGGTCTAGGGCCTGAGCTAGGGCTAGTGGGAGCGGTAGGCGTAGCTCTGGGGTAGGCATAGGGCAAGAGGTGGGTGTTGGGGTAAACCTAGGAGTAGGCCAAAAGCTAGGAGTTGGAGCTGTGGCTTGGGGCAGGGATGGGGGTGGGCCTATGGGTAGGGGTAGCTGTAGGGCCAGGGGTAGAAGTAGGATTGGAGGTAGTGCTAGGCGTAGGCCTACGGCGAGGGGGAGTGCTCTGGGTAGGGTTAGGTAAAGGACTAGTGGTTGGCAGAGGCCTACGGTCAGTGTTAGTATTAGGGCTCATGTTAGGGCCTAGGATTAGTGGTAGTGGTAGGGGTTGGCCGAGGGCTAGGGGTAGGTTTCACAGGAGGGCTCCGTTTAGTCCTAGGACTTGAAACAGATGTAGGGCTGGATTCGGGTGTGGCTAAGGGTGGGTCCATGGTGATTCCGTAGGACACGGGTTAGTCCTCTGGCTAACTGTAGGGCAAAGTGTACTGGTCGGCGACGGACAAGTGCTAGGCCTCGGACTAGAGTGAGCACTGGGCGTTGGTCTAGGGCCCGAGCTAGGGCTAGTGATTGCGGTAGGCGTAGCGCTGGAGTAGGCATAGGGCAAGTGGTGGGTGTCGGTGTAAACCTAGGAGTAGGCCTAGGGCCAGGAGTTGGAGCTGTGGCTAGGGGTAGGGATGGGGGTGGGCCTATGGTTAGTTGTAGCTGTAGGGCCAGGGGTAGGGGTAGGACTAGAGGTAGTGCTAGGCGTAGGCCTAGGGCGAGGGGGAGTGCTCGGGGTAGGGTTAGGTGAAGGGCTATTTGTTGGCAGAGGCCCACGGGCAGTGTTAGTGTTAGGGCTCATGTTAGGCCTAGGATTAGTGGTAGTGGTAGGGGTTGGCCGAGGCCTAGGGGTAGGTGTCAAGGGAGGGCTCCGTTTAGTCCTAGGATTAGGAACAGGTGTAGGGCTGGATTCGGGTGTGGCTAAGGGTGGGTCCAGGGTGATTCCGCAGGACACGGGTTAGTGCTCTGGCTAACGGTAGGGCAAGGTGTACTGGTCGGCGACGGGCAAGTGTTAGGCCTCGGACTAGAGTGAGCACTGGGCGTTGGTCTAGGGCCCGAGCTAGGGCTACTGGGAGTGGTAGGTGTAGCGCTGGGGTAGGCATATGGCAAGAGGTAGTGTCGGGGTAAACCTAGGAGTAGGCCTAGGGCCAGGAGTTGGAGCTGTGGCTAGGCGCAGGGATGGGGGTGGTCTTATGAGTAGGGGTAGCTGTAGGGCCTGGGGTAGGGGTAGGACTAGAGGTAGTGCTAGGCGTAGGCCTAGGGCGAGGGGGAGTGCTCGGGGTAGGGTTAGGTGAAGGGCTAGTGTTTGGCAGAGGCTCACGGACAGTGTTAGTGTTATGGCTCATGTTAGGCCTAGGATTAGTGGTAGTGGTAGGGGTTGGCCGAGGGCTAGGTGTAGGTGTCACGGGAGAACTCCGTTTAGTCCTAGGACTCGGAACAGGTGTAGGGCTGGATTCGGGTGTGGCTAAGGGTGGGTCCATGGTGATTCCGTAGGACACGGGTTAGTGCTCTGGATAAAGGTAGGGCAAGGTGTACTGGTCGGGGACGGGTAAATGCTAGGCCTCAGACTAGAGTGAGCACTGGGCTTGGTCTAGGGCCGAGCTAGGGCTAGTGGGAGCGGTAGGTGTAGCGCAGGGGTAGACATAGGGCAAGAGGTGGGTGTCGGGGTAAACCTAGGAGTAGGCCTAGGTCCAGGAGTTGGAGCTGTGGCTAGGGGTAGGGATGGGGGTGGGCCTATGGGTAGGGGTAGCTGTAGAACCAGGGGAAGGGGTAGGACTAGAGGTAGTGCTAGGCGTAGGCCTAGGGCGAGGGGGAGTGCTCTGTGTAGTGTTAGGTGAAGGGCTAGTGGTTGGCAGAGGCCTACGAGCAATGTTAGTGTTAGGGCTCATGTTAGGCCTAGGATTAGTGGTAGTGGTAGGGGTTGGCCGAGGGCTAGGGGTAGGGGTCACGGGATGGCTCCGTTTAGTCCTATGACTTGAAACAGGTGTAGGGCTGGATTCGGGTGTGGCTAAGGGTGGGTCCAGGGAGATTACGTAGGACACGGGTTAGTGCTCTGGGTAACGGTAGGGCAAGGTGTACTGGTCGGCGACGGGCAAATGCTAGGCTTCGGACTAGAGTGTGCACTGGGCGTTGGTCTAGGGCCGAGCTAGGGCTAGTGGGAGCGGTAGGCGTAGCGCTGGGGTAGGCATAGGGCAAGAGGTGGGTGTCGGTTTAAACCTAGGAGTAGGCCTAGGGCCAGGAGTTGGAGCTGTGGCTAGGCGCAGGGATGGGGGTGGTCTTATGAGTAGGGGTAGCTGTAGGGCCAGGGGTAGGGGTAGGACTAGAGGTAGTGCTAGGCGTAGGCCTAGGGCGAGGGGGAGTGCTCGGGGTAGGGTTAGGTGAAGGGCTAGTGTTTGGCAGAGGCTCACGGACAGTGTTAGTGTTATGGCTCATGTTAGGCCTAGGATTAGTGGTAGTGGTAGGGGTTGGTCGAGGCCTAGGAGTAGGTGTCAAGGGAGGGCTCCGTTTAGTCCTAGGACTAGGAACAGGTGTAGGGCTGGATTCGGGTGTGGCTAAGGGTGGGTCCAGGGTGATTCCGTAGGACACGGGTTAGTGCTCTGGCTAACGGTAGGGCAAGGTGTACTGGTCGGCGACGGGCAAGTGCTAGGCCTCGGACTAGAGTGAGCACTGGGCGTTGGTCTAGGGCCCGAGCTAGGGCTACTGGGAGTGGTAGGTGTAGCGCTGGGGTAGGCATATGTATGGCAAGAGGTGGGTGTCGGGGTAAATCTAGGAGTAGGCCTAGGGCCAGGAGTTGGAGCTGTGGCTAGGGGTAGGGATGGGGTTGGGCCTATGGTTAGGGGTAGCTGTAGGGACAGGGGTAGGGGTAGGACTAGAGGTAGTGCTAGGCGTAGGCTTAGGGCGAGGGGGAGTGCTCGGGGTAGGGTTAGGTGAAGGGCTAGTGGTTGGCAGAGGCCTACGGGCAGTGTTAGTGTTAGGGTTTATGTTAGGCCTAGGATTAGTGGTAGTGGTAGGGGTTGGCCGAGGGCTAGGGGTAGGTTTCACGGGAGGGCTCCGTTTAGTCCTAGGACTTGAAACAGGTGTAGGGCTGGATTCGGGTGTGGCTAAGGGTGGGTCCAAGGTGATTCCATAGGACACGGGTTAGTCCTCTGGCTAACGGTAGGGCAAGGTGTACTGGTCGACGACGGGCAAGTGCTAGGCCTTGGACTAGAGTGAGCACTGGGCGTTGGTCTAGTGCTCGAGCTAGGGCTAGTGAGAGCGGTAGGCGTAGCGCTGGGGTAGGCATAGGGCAAGAGGTGGGTGTCGGTGTAAACCTAGGAGTAGGCCTAGGGCCAGGAGTTGGAGCTGTGGCTAGGGGTAGGGATGGGGGTGGTCTTATGTGTAGGGATAGCTGTAGGACCAGGGGTAGGGGTAGGACTAGAGGTAGTGCTAGGCGTAGGCCTAGGGCGAGGGGTAGTGCTCGGGGTAGGATTAGGTGAAGGGCTAGTGGTTGGCAGAGGCTCACGGGCAGTGTTATTGTTATGGCTCATGTTAGGCCTAGGAGTAATGGTAGTGGTAGGGGTTGGCCTAGGGCTAGGTGTAGGTGTCACGGGAGGGCTCCGTTTAGTCCTAGGACTCGGAACAGGTGTAGGGCTGGATTCGGGTGTGGCTAAGGGTGGGTCCAGGGTGATTCCGTAGGACACGGGTTAGTGCTCTGGCTAACGGTAGGGCAAGGTGTAATGGTCGGGGACGGGCAAATGCTAGGACTCGGACTAGAGTGAGCACTGGGCGTTGGTCTAGGGCCAAGATAGGGCTACTGGGAGCGGTAGGTGTAGCGCTGGGGTAGGCATATGGCAAGAGGTGGGTGTCGGTGTAAACTTAGGAGTAGGCCTAGGGCCAGGAGTTGGAGCTGTGGCTAGGGGTAGGGATGGGGGTGGGCCTATGGTTAGTTGTAGCTGTAGGGCCAGGGGTAGGGGTAGGACTAGAGGTAGTGCTAGGCGTAGGCCTAGGGCGAGGGTGAGTGCTCGGGGTAGGGTTAGGTGAACTGCTAATGGTTGGCAGAGGCCCACGGGCATTGTTAGTGTTAGGGCTCATGTTAGGCCTAGGATTTGTGGTAGTGGTAGGGTTTGGCCGAGAGCTAGGGGTAGGTGTCACGGGAGGGCTACGTATAGTCTTAGGACTCGGAACAGGTGTAGGGCTGGATTCGGGTGTGGCTAAGGGTGGATCCAGGGTGATTCCGTAGGACAGGGGTTAGTGCTCTGGCTAACGGTAGGGCAAGGTGTACTGCTCGGCGACGGGCAAGTGCTAGGCCTCGGACTAGAGTGAGCACTGGGCATTGGACTAGGGCCCGAGCTAGGGCTACTGAGAGTGGTAGTTGTAGCGTTGGGGTAGGCATAGGGCAAGAGGTGGGTGTCGGGTTAAACCTAGGAGTAGGCCTAGGGCCAAAAGTTGGAGCTGTGGCTAGGGGTAGGCATGGGGGTGGGCCTATGGTTAGGTGTAGCTGTAGGGCCAGGGGTAGGGTTAGGACTAGAGGTAGTGCAAGGCGTAGGCCTTGGGCGAGGGGGAGTGCTCGGGGTAGGGTTAGGTGAAGGGCTAGTGGTTGGCAGAGGCCTACGGGCAGTGTTAGTGTTAGGGCTCATGTTAGGCCTAGGATTAGTGGTAGTGGTAGGGGTTGGCCGAGGGCTAGGTGTACGTTTCACGGGAGGGCTCCGTTTAGTCCTAAAACTTGAAACAGGTGTAGGGCTGGATTCGGGTGTGGCTAAGGGCGTGTCCAGGGAGATTCCGTAGGACACGGTTTAGTGCTCTGGCTAATGGTAGGGCAAGGTGTACTGGTCGGCGACGGGCAAGTGCTAGGCCTCGGACTAGATTGAGCACTGGACGTTGATCTAGGGCCTGAGCTAGGGCTAGTGGGAGCTTTAGGCATATTGCTGGGGTAGGCATAGGGCAAGAGGTGGGTGTCGGGGTAAACCTAGAAGTAGGCCTAGGGCCAGGAGTTGGAGCTGTGGCTAGGGGTAGGGATGGGGGTGGGCCTATGGGTAGGGGTAGCTGTAGGGCCAGGGGTAGGGGTAAAATTGGAGGTAGTGCTAGGCGTAGGCCTAGGGCGAGGGGGAGTGCTCTGGGTAGGGTTAGGTGAAGGGCTAGTGGTTGGCAGAGGCCTACGGGCAGTGTTAGTGTTAGGGCTCATGTTAGGCCTAGGATTAGTGGTAGTGGTAGGGATTGGCCGAGGGCTAGGGGTAGGTTTCACGGGAGGGCTCCGTTTAGTCCTAGGACTTGAAACAGGTGTAGGGCTGGATTCGGGTGTGGCTAAGGGTGAGTCCAATGTGATTCCGTAGGACACGGGTTAGTCCTCTGGCTCACGGTAGGGCAAGGTGTACTGGTCGACGACGGGCAAGTGCTAGGCCTCGGACTAAAGTGAGCACTGGGTGTTGGTCTAGGGCCCGAGCTAGGGCTACTGTGAGCGGTAGGCGTAGCGCTGGGGTACGCATAGGGCAAGAGGTGGGTGGCGGGGTAAACCTAGGAGTAGGCCTAGAACCAGGAGTTGGAGCTGTGGCTAGGGGTAGTGATGGGGGTGGGCCTATGGTTAGGGGTAGCTGTAGGGCCAGTGGTAGGGGTAGGACTAGAGGTAGTGCTAGGCGTAGGCCTAGGGCGAGGGTGAGTGCTCGGGGTAGGGTTAGGTGAAGGGCTAGTGGTTGGCAGAGGCCCACGGGCATTGTTAGTGTTAGGGCTCATGTTAGGCCTAGGATTAGTGGTAGTGGTAGGGGTTGGCCGAGGGCTAGGGGTATGTGTCACGGGAGGGCTACGTATAGTCTTACCACTTGGAACAGGTGTAGGGCTGGATTCGGGTGTGGCTAAAAGTGGGTCCAGGGTGATTCCGTAGGACACTGGTTAGTGCTCTGACTAACGGTAGGGCAAGGTGTACTGCTCGGCGACGGGCAAGTGCTAGGTCTCGGACTAGAGTGAGCACTGGGCATTGGTCTAGGGCCCGAGCTAGGGCTACTGAGAGTGGTAGTTGTAGCGTTGGGGTACGCATAGGGCAAGAGGTGGGTGTCGGGGTAAACCTAGGAGTAGGCCTAGGGCTAAAAGTTGGAGCTGTGGCTATGGATAGGGGTGGGGGTGGGCCTATGGTTAGGTGTAGCTGTAGGGCCAGGGGTAGGGTTAGGACTAGAGGTAGTGCTAGGCGTAGGCCTAGGGCGAGGGGGAGTGCTCGGGGTAGGGTTAGGTAAAGGGCTAGTGGTTGGCAGAGGTCCACGGGCAGTGTTAGTGTTAGGGCTCATGTTAGGGCTAGGATTAGTAGTAGTGGTAGGGGTTGGCTGAGGGTTCGGGGTATGTGTCACGGAAGGACTCCGGTTAGTCCTAGGACTCAAAACAGGTGTAGGGCTGAATTCGGGTGTGGCTAAGGGTGGGTCCAGGGTGATTCCGTAGGACACGGGTTAGTGCTCTGGCTAACGGTAGGGCAAGGTGTACTGATCGGTGACGGGCAAGTGCTAGGCCTCGGACTAGAGTGAGCACTGGGTGTTGGTCTAGGGCCCGAGTTGGGCTAATGGGAGCGGTAGGCGTAGCGCTGGGGTACGCATAGGGCAAGAGGTGGGTGTCGGGGTAAACCTAGGAGTAGGCCTAGGGCCAAAAGTTGGAGCTGTGGCTAGGGTTAGTGATGGGGGTGGGCCTATGGTTAGGGGTAGCTGTAGGGCCAGGGGTAGGGGTAGGACTACAGGTAGTGCTAGGCGTAGGCTTAGGGCGAGGTGGAGTGCTCGGGGTAGGGTTAGGTGAAGGGCGAGTGGTTGGCAGAGGCCCACAGGCATTGTTAGTGTTAGGGCTCATGTTAGGCCTAGGATTAGTGGTAGTGGTAGGGGTTGGCCGAGGGCTAGGGGTTGGTGTCACGAGAGGGCTCCGTTTAGTCCTAGGACTCAGAACAGGTGTAGGGCTGAATTCGGGTGTGCCTAAGGGTGGGTCCAGGGTGATTCCGAAAAACACGGGTTAGTGCTCTGGCTAACGGTAGGGCAAGGTGTACTGGTCGGCGACGGGCAAGTGCTAGGCCTCGGACTAGAGTGAGCACTGGGCGTTGGTCTAGGGCCCGAGCTAGGGCTACTGGGAGCGGTAGGCGTAGCGCTGCAGTAGGCATAGGGCAAGAGGTGGGTGTCGGGGTAAACCTAGGAGTAGGCCTAGGGCCAGGAGTTGGAGCTGTGGCTAGGGGTAGGGATGGGGGTGGGCCTATGGTTAGGGGAAGCTGTAGGGCCAGGGGTAGGGGTAGGACTAGAGGTAGTGCTAGGCGTAGGCCTAGGGCGAGGGGGATGCTCAGGGTAGGGTTAGGTGAAGTGCTAGTGGTTGGCAGAGGCCTACTGGCAGTGTTAGTGTTAGGGCTCATGTTAGGCCTAGGATTAGTGGTAGTGGTAGGGGTTGGCCGAGGGCTAGGGGTAGGTTTCACGGGAGGGCTCCGTTTAGTCCTAGGACTTGAAACAGGTGTAGGGCTGGATTCGGGTGTGGCTAAGGGTGGGTCCAAGGTGATTCCGTAGGACACGGGTTAGTCCTCTGGCTAACGGTAGGGCAAGGTGTACTGGTCGGGGACAAGCAAATGCTAGGCTTCGGACTAGAGTGAGCACTGGGCGTTGGTCTAGGGCCCGAGCTAGGGCTACTGGGAGCGGTAGGCGTAGCCCTGGGGTAGGCATAGGGCAAGAAGTGGGTGTCGGGGTAAACCTAGGAGTAGGCCTAGGGCCAGGAGTTGGAGCTGTGGCTAGGGGTAGGGATGGGGGTGAGCCTATGGTTAGGGGTTGCTGTAGGGCCAGGGGTAGGGGTAGGACTAGAGGTAGTGCTAGGCGTAGGCCTAGGGCGAGGGGGAGTGCTCGGGGTAGGGTTAGGTGAAGTGCTAGTGGTTGGCAGAGGCCCACAAGCAGTGTTATTGTTAGGGCTCATGTTAGGCCTAGGATTAGTGGTAGTGGTAGTGGTGTGCCGAGGGCTAAAAGTAGGTGTCACGTGAAAACTTCGGTTAGTCCTAGGACTCGGAACAGGTGTAGGGCTGGATTCGGGTGTGGCTAACCGTGGGTCCAAGGTGATTTCGTGGGACACAGGTTAGTGTCCTGGCTAACGGTAGGGCAAGGTGTACTGGTCGGCGAAGGTCAAGTGCTAGGCCTCGGACTAGAATGAGCACTGGGCGTTGGTCTAGGGACTGAGCTAGGGCTAGTGGGAGAGGTAGGCGTTGCGTGGGGTAGGCATAGGGCAAGAGGTGGGTGTCGGGGTAAACCTAGGAGTAGGTCTAGGGCCAGAAGTTGGAGCTGTGGCTATGGGTAGGGATGGGTGTGGGCCTATGGGTAGGGGTAGCTGTAGGGCCAGGGGTAAGGGTGGGACTAGAGGTAGTGCTAGGCGTAGGCCTAGGGCGAGGGGGAGTGCTCGGGGTAAGGTTAGATGAAGGACTAGTCGTTGGCAGAGGCCCACGGGCAGTGTTAGTGTTAGGGCTCATGTTAGGCCTAGGATTAGAGGTAGTGGTAGGGGTTGGCCGAGGGCTAGTGGTAGGTGTCACGGGAGGACTCCGGTTAGTCCTAGGACTCAAAAGAGTTGTAGGGTTGGTTTCGGGTGTGGCTAAGGGTGGGTCCAGGGTGATTTCGTGGGACACAGGTTAGGGTTCTGGCTAACGGTAGGGTAAGGTGTACTGGTCGGGGACGGGCAAAAGCTAGGCTTCGGACTAGAGTGAGCACTGGGCGTTGGTCTAGGGCCGAGCTAGGGCTAGTGGGAGCGGTAGGCATAGCGCTGGGATAGGCATAGGGCAAGAGGTGGCTGTCGGAGTAAACCTAGGAGTAGGCCTAGGGCCAGGAGTTGGAGCTGTGGCTAAGGGTAGGGATGGGGGTGGGCCTATGGTTAGGTGTAGCTGTAGGGCCAGGGGTAGGGGTAGGACTAGAGGTAGTGCTAGGCGTAGGCCTAGGGCGAGGGGGAGTGCTTGGTGTAGGGTTAGGTTAAGGGCTAGTGGTAGGCAGAGGCCCACGGGCATTGTTAGTGTTAGGGCTCATGTTAGGCCTAGGATTAGTGGTAGTGGTAGGGGTTGGCCGAGGGCTAGGGGTATGTGTCACGGGAGGGCTACGTATAGTCTTACCACTTGGAACAGGTGTAGGGCTGGATTCGGGTGTGGCTAAAAGTGGGTCCAGGGTGATTCCGTAGGACACTGGTTAGTGCTCTGACTAACGGTAGGGCAAGGTGTACTGCTCGGCGACGGGCAAGTGCTAGGTCTCGGACTAGAGTGAGCACTGGGCATTGGTCTAGGGCCCGAGCTAGGGCTACTGAGAGTGGTAGTTGTAGCGTTGGGGTACGCATAGGGCAAGAGGTGGGTGTCGGGGTAAACCTAGGAGTAGGCCTAGGGCTAAAATTTGGAGCTGTGGCTATGGGTAGGGGTGGGGGTGGGCCTATGGTTAGGTGTAGCTGTAGGGCCAGGGGTAGGGTTAGGACTAGAGGTAGTGCTAGGCGTAGGCCTAGGGCGAGGGGGAGTGCTCGGGGTAGGGTTAGGTGAAGGGCTAGTGGTTGGCAGAGGTCCACGGGCAGTGTTAGTGTTAGGGCTCATGTTAGGGCTAGGATTAGTAGTAGTGGTAGGGGTTGGCTGAGGGTTCGGGGTATGTGTCACGGAAGGACTCCGGTTAGTCCTAGGACTCAAAACAGGTGTAGGGCTGAATTCGGGTGTGGCTAAGGGTGGGTCCAGGGTGATTCCGTAGGACACGGGTTAGTGCTCTGGCTAACGGTAGGGCAAGGTGTACTGATCGGTGACGGGCAAGTGCTAGGCCTCGGACTAGAGTGAGCACTGGGTGTTGGTCTAGGGCCCGAGTTGGGCTAATGGGAGCGGTAGGCGTAGCGCTGGGGTACGCATAGGGCAAGAGGTGGGTGTCGGGGTAAACCTAGGAGTAGGCCTAGGGCCAAAAGTTGGAGCTGTGGCTAGGGTTAGTGATGGGGGTGGGCCTATGGTTAGGGGTAGCTGTAGGGCCAGGGGTAGGGGTAGGACTACAGGTAGTGCTAGGCGTAGGCTTAGGGCGAGGTGGAGTGCTCGGGGTAGGGTTAGGTGAAGGGCGAGTGGTTGGCAGAGGCCCACAGGCATTGTTAGTGTTAGGGCTCATGTTAGGCCTAGGATTAGTGGTAGTGGTAGGGGTTGGCCGAGGGCTAGGGGTTGGTGTCACGAGAGGGCTCCGTTTAGTCCTAGGACTCAGAACAGGTGTAGGGCTGAATTCGGGTGTGCCTAAAGGTGGGTCCAGGGTGATTCCGAAAAACACGGGTTAGTGCTCTGGCTAACGGTAGGGCAAGGTGTACTGGTCGGCGACGGGCAAGTGCTAGGCCTCGGACTAGAGTGAGCACTGGGCGTTGGTCTAGGGCCCGAGCTAGGGCTACTGGGAGCGGTAGGCGTAGCGCTGCAGCAGGCATAGGGCAAGAGGTGGGTGTCGGGGTAAACCTAGGAGTAGGCCTAGGGCCAGGAGTTGGAGCTGTGGCTAGGGGTAGGGATGGGGGTGGGCCTATGGTTAGGGGAAGCTGTAGGGCCAGGGGTAGGGGTAGGACTAGAGGTAGTGCTAGGCGTAGGCCTAGGGCGAGGGGGATGCTCAGGGTAGGGTTAGGTGAAGTGCTAGTGGTTGGCAGAGGCCTACTGGCAGTGTTAGTGTTAGGGCTCATGTTAGGCCTAGGATTAGTGGTAGTGGTAGGGGTTGGCCGAGGGCTAGG
The DNA here is from genome assembly GCF_964194185.1 of Rhinolophus hipposideros. Lineage (NCBI taxonomy): Eukaryota > Metazoa > Chordata > Mammalia > Chiroptera > Rhinolophidae > Rhinolophus > Rhinolophus hipposideros. The sequence goes on along the minus strand of NW_027668966.1, from coordinate 864,347 downwards.
GGTAGGTTTCACGGGAGGGCTCCGTTTAGTCCTAGGACTTGAAACAGGTGTAGGGCTGGATTCGGGTGTGGCTAAGGGTGGGTCCAAGGTGATTCCGTAGGACACGGGTTAGTCCTCTGGCTAACGGTAGGGCAAGGTGTACTGGTCGGGGACAAGCAAATGCTAGGCTTCGGACTAGAGTGAGCACTGGGCGTTGGTCTAGGGCCCGAGCTAGGGCTACTGGGAGCGGTAGGCGTAGCCCTGGGGTAGGCATAGGGCAAGAAGTGGGTGTCGGGGTAAACCTAGGAGTAGGCCTAGGGCCAGGAGTTGGAGCTGTGGCTAGGGGTAGGGATGGGGGTGAGCCTATGGTTAGGGGTTGCTGTAGGGCCAGGGGTAGGGGTAGGACTAGAGGTAGTGCTAGGCGTAGGCCTAGGGCGAGGGGGAGTGCTCGGGGTAGGGTTAGGTGAAGTGCTAGTGGTTGGCAGAGGCCCACAAGCAGTGTTATTGTTAGGGCTCATGTTAGGCCTAGGATTAGTGGTAGTGGTAGGGGTGTGCCGAGGGCTAAAAGTAGGTGTCACGTGAAAACTTCGGTTAGTCCTAGGACTCGGAACAGGTGTAGGGCTGGATTCGGGTGTGGCTAACCGTGGGTCCAAGGTGATTTCGTGGGACACAGGTTAGTGTCCTGGCTAACGGTAGGGCAAGGTGTACGGGTCGGCGAAGGTCAAGTGCTAGGCCTCGGACTAGAATGAGCACTGGGCGTTGGTCTAGGGACTGAGCTAGGGCTAGTGGGAGAGGTAGGCGTTGCGTGGGGTAGGCATAGGGCAAGAGGTGGGTGTCGGGGTAAACCTAGGAGTAGGTCTAGGGCCAGAAGTTGGAGCTGTGGCTATGGGTAGGGATGGGTGTGGGCCTATGGGTAGGGGTAGCTGTAGGGCCAGGGGTAAGGGTGGGACTAGAGGTAGTGCTAGGCGTAGGCCTAGGGCGAGGGGGAGTGCTCGGGGTAAGGTTAGATGAAGGACTAGTCGTTGGCAGAGGCCCACGGGCAGTGTTAGTGTTAGGGCTCATGTTAGGCCTAGGATTAGAGGTAGTGGTAGGGGTTGGCCGAGGGCTAGTGGTAGGTGTCACGGGAGGACTCCGGTTAGTCCTAGGACTCAAAAGAGTTGTAGGGTTGGTTTCGGGTGTGGCTAAGGGTGGGTCCAGGGTGATTTCGTGGGACACAGGTTAGGGTTCTGGCTAACGGTAGGGTAAGGTGTACTGGTCGGGGACAAGCAAAAGCTAGGCTTCGGACTAGAGTGAGCACTGGGCGTTGGTCTAGGGCCGAGCTAGGGCTAGTGGGAGCGGTAGGCATAGCGCTGGGATAGGCATAGGGCAAGAGGTGGCTGTCGGAGTAAACCTAGGAGTAGGCCTAGGGCCAGGAGTTGGAGCTGTGGCTAAGGGTAGGGATGGGGGTGGGCCTATGGTTAGGTGTAGCTGTAGTGCCAGGGGTAGGGGTAGGACTAGAGGTAGTGCTAGGCGTAGGCCTAGGGCGAGGGGGAGTGCTTGGTGTAGGGTTAGGTTAAGGGCTAGTGGTAGGCAGAGGCCCACGGGCATTGTTAGTGTTAGGGCTCATGTTAGGCCTAGGATTAGTGGCAGTGTTAGGGGTTGGCCGAGGGCTTGGGGTAGGTGTCACGGGAGGGCTCCGTTTAGTCCTAGGACTCGGAACAGGTTTAGCACTGGATTCGGGTGTGGCTAAAGGTGGGTCCAGTGTGATTCCGTAGGACACGGGTTAGTGCTCTGGCCAACGGTAGGGCAAAGTGTAATGGTCGGCGACGGGCAAGTGCTAGGCCTCGGACTAGAGTGAGCACTGGGCGTTGGTCTAGGGCCCGAGCTAG